>NC_060210.1:99810000-100110000 GCF_021130785.1 Homalodisca vitripennis
GAAAACTCAAATGTAGTATTGAGTATACATTATAGGGAAAATCTGAAATCATCACTTTTTATATTGAGTCTTTTACGATAGTTAAAAGTCCCTCATATTGTAAATAAAAATATATTAGAATGTTCTAAATTAGTTATGAAATTATTAAATATATATGATAAATAGAGTAATGCATGATTTTGTATGCCTATTGAGGTTTCTTCATTATGGTACATTACTATAATTAGAACGAGGAAACTAAGCCAATGTGTTTGGTATATGAACATGAAATATTCACTTCTGTCTGGTTTATAATTTCCAGTTGAATCTATACTGGGTACAACAAACTTACATCAGGGCAACCTTGTGGATATCAGGAGCCGCATATCATTAATCACAAATGTTGAGACATTAGGATAAAAGGGTTGATTAGTAGGTCTAGTTTACTGTGGAGGATATATACAAACCTGGGAATATAAAGGGTAGATATGCTCAAACCTATGTTTTCCTTTCTTCTTTTAGAATAAGAACCTGAAAAATTGCACTTAATCCTTAAAGAACTTTTGTGCTACTTCCGGAGTAACAGGTTATTCTGGATGAGTACAATTGGGAATAGGGGCCGACTCCTATCGGATCCATGAGGAAGGATTTTGGGCATTATTCTCAGTTGTGTCTCCTTGGAAGAAGGGGAGACCAGCTCTGAACCAACCTCTCGAGTCAAAACGGGCAGGCGTGGCATGCCCTTATGTCTAGGCTAGAAACTGCCTTTAACGTAACAACTCCAACTCGATCTACCCTTGCACCCCAAAATTTCGACATTTGCGGTTACTGAGGTATTGCTACTGGATATCTATAGAGTTGCACAGATTTAATAACACATTGGTTTTTGGTGTACCCAGTGCAGGTGCAACTGGAAGGTATAAACCAGCCAGAATAGTGTACCCTTCAGATGTACATATATTCCTCAGTACAGTTTTAAACAGTAATTAGAGCATCCCTGAACAAAACAGTCCGGTGATATTTCAGGTGGTTATATACTGTCTGCTTGAATTACATCTCCTCTGTAAAGTAGACGAAATGAAATTAAACATAAATATATTTGTTTACAGTTACAACTGATGATGTTTGCTTACTACAATATTGATATTGAGACGGATCAGTAATTTTCCTTGTACATTAAACTGGCAACAGTGATGGATATGGAGTGGAGGGTAATTCATATAGACCAGACACAATCAGACTATTTTTATTTAGGCTGCTCTAGTAGTGTAATTGTAGCTACTTAGATTCCTTCCCAACAGTAAAGATCATATCCTAATCTAGGTCCTACGAAGTATGCTACACAATTACTAATAATTTTTGTGGATAAGTATTGCTTGAAAATTGTTTATGTTATATAGCTTGTTTATATTTTATATTTGAAATTTTATTCTCATGTGGATTATGGTAATGATGATAAAGTATTTCATTTTACTTACTTGATAGATTTTAATACTTTTGGCACCCACATCTCATGAGTTCATAACGTTTGGCATGAACCTTCCTTTTCAGCTTGTACTTATAATTTAGTAATGATTTTGGAACAAATTCTATTAAATTTCTAAAACTGATAGAAAAGTTGGATGTTATAGAATGCCGGCATGGGGAGCTCGACAAGTGTCTCGGTTGCTGGGACTTAAGTGGGAGATGCAGGGGAAAGACAACATCGTAAAAGATTCGGGCTGTGTGGTTGTCATAAATCATCAGAGTGGTCTGGATCTGTTGGTGTTGGCAGAAATCTGGCCAGTGATGCAGAGGTGTACAGTGATCTCCAAGCAAGAGATATTCTACTTGTGGCCATTTGGCTTAGCTGCTTGGCTGTGGGGAACCATCTTCATCAATCGCTTGAACAATGAGCAGGCTCAGTCAGCCATCAATAAGACTGGTGAAACCATTCGCACAAAACAGGTATAACCTAAGTTCCCATCCCTCTCATGTATCTTTCTTGTAATACAGTGTCAGTAATATAGTTCTAAAATGTTACCAAAATTGTAACTTTAATAAATAATATTAATCTAAGAGTTTCACACAACATTGCATTGCATACCTTACTAATAATTTTAGTGACTATAATGTAATAAACCAATATGTACTTTAGTAAATGAGATTTAACAGAAAATTGTTACTAGAAGAAACAATAAATGAGAAAACTCTTCAACAAATGGTTGTAACGTTCTGAATATTATCGTAATTTTCATCTTCAGCTATCATTTATCTTTTTATAAATGAAAATGAATCACATTTATTGATAAGCACGAATCAAGATTGGAAAAGTTACCTGGAGTATTTTGCAATTCTGAAAAACCGGTATCAATGTTTCATAATCATAATTTAACTGACACTAAACAACTGTTGACACTTTCAGCCAGTTTGACGAATTACCTGAAACATCTTTATACATTTAAACTTTATAAAGTATTAATTGTACAATGCATGATCAGTAGTGTAATGCAGATAGTAAATACAAAGTTAATATATAATTTTTACTCTAGATTGCACCAGTGCAAGGATGTAGTCAACAAGGGGGTCCAAGGGGTCTGGACTCTCCAAATTTTCAATTTTTTTCAATTACTTTTTTAGTAAACGATTATTATTATTTTAATCATTTAGTATTACTGACATGTACTGCTGAAAGATCTTTCTCAACAAAGAAACTGGCCGAAAACTTTTTTAAGGAACAAAATGGAGCCTTACTCTCTGTCCACTATGGGAAAATATCAGTTGTTTGGGGTAAAACATTATTTAAACATTGATTTAAAACCAACCTTAATAACAAAGCTGTGGATGTTTTCACATAAGGTGCTCTAAAATAATGAGCTTCCTTGACATTGTGATATGGCATTTTAACATTGGCCCTAGGTAAAATGGTGACATGAACAATAACGAGACTCAACTCGATCGATTCTTCTCAGACTACAGTCTGAAAAACAACAAGACTTCTATAACGCAAAACCTTATAAACGATTATTTTGAAATGTTACCATAACTTAATAAGTATTTTCCCTGTATAACGGAAATAGATATGTTAGTTAGGATTTTCCTCTAGACAGTAATAGACTTCTCAGTGCTACATGAATTCAATGATTACAATAACGTAACATGATATTCATCTGGTAATTTTTGCACAATAAACAATGGTATTAAACCGTCTGTTTGGTTGGTCACTACATTTAAATATATATATATTTTATATATATATATTTTTTTTATTTTATATATATATATATATATATATATATATATATATTTATTCGGCTTGTAGAACAAACATATCTAACAAAAGTAACAAAAATAAATTAGCTTTACACTTTTATATTATTTAAACTTAAAAATAAATAAAAATAACAGCAGTGTAATTTATTACTATAATTAATTCAATTGTTGTCTTTGTAAATATTTTTATTTCCTGTTGTGTACAGACTTTACTAACTAATCATTCGCACCAATAAAATCAATATACATAAAAATAAAGTACAACGAATAAACTGTGTGTAAAATTAACTTTCGATCTTGTATATTTATATGCATACTTATAAATAGCAAATATGGTAATAGTGGCAATAAAAATAAAATAATTAACAAAAAATAATTGGAATTTTTGCAAAGTTAGAGACTTTTTTGTTGACACGTATGTTTTCTACGTAGTAATATAATGTTACACAAAAATAACTAAATAAAAAAGAAATTAATAAAATAGAAATAGATTCCGTAGAAACTAAAAATTAAATTCATCAATGAGCTCCCACCTATACTTCCAAGCTAATTTCATGTATTTCCGTAAACTTTGCCAATCCATTCCATTTAAATAGTATTCATACTTTTTTTTATAATGTACATTTTCCGAGATGATATTTTCTAATATGCGATAAAATCAGGAAGACCGCAACGTATTGAAACACGTTCTCATTTTCATGCATGTTGCACAATGAACAAGCAATTTCCTTCCCGCAACCATGGCTTGTAGTTGAGGTCAAGTTTTTGATCATAGCCATAAGCAAACTCAACTGTGGTACAGTAAGTGATTCTATGCAATTAGAAAGTAGACTCCTTTTAACCAAAGTAGGTTTCTGAGATGTGTGTATTTGTATTTTTAGTTAGGGAAACAAGGCAGGCTCAGGTGAGGTGTTTAAAATAGAATTAGTTTGAACCAGAGATGCTCTTACACATGAAAAACACGATGTAAGAATTACGTTAACCTCTGATACTCTTAACCATGAACACTGAAATAATATGTACCTGATGTTTGCCTTCTTATGTTTGAAATATATCATAAGACTCGATCATATTACATCATAAGTACTTTTACTAAGAGCATCACTAGCGAAATCTATTGTCATCACAGAAAAGACAGTGCACACAAACGTCACTGAAACACAGTTCACAGTACAAATCCAACAGCCAAACCCAGGACCCACCATTGACGAGACATACAGCATCGCTAGCGAATTCTGTTGACTTATCTTTGGTTTGTTGTTATCAAGAATATCTCATTAAAATTCTGAACCATTAGGAAATCAAAAATATACCATTCGTGACAAGAAAAATATCAACATTTACACTCAAAAATTTAGTTTTAACAAAAAAGGAATTAAAAATGATAAGAAACATATGGAGTCCACTGCCAGGGGACATTGCAGTAAATTTAGACAGAACTCTAGAGGTATATAATGTCAGAAGCAGTGTCAAATTCTCTTCCTTTTGATGTCTGAAATTTTTTACTAACCCAAGAAATTTTGGGGTTTGTATGTTTATAACTCATCAGAGCAACAGGTTTTCCACAAATCTTTACCCAATTTTTATTACAATAATCTCCCACAGTCATTTTAAACTTCTTATTATAAAATATAAGGTAATAAACCCAAACAAAGGAGTATCAAAGGATCTGATAGAACATAATGAAATTCTTTTTTAAACTGACTATAACAACTGACTGGAAAGGCATCTTTGACACCCTTTTACCTTTCCACCCTCATACATTTTTGTAGGTGAGATGATAAAATGTACATAGAGATGTGCATAAATTTATGAAACAAGTAAGTTACATACGTGGCTGATCAAATTATATTTTACTAGCTGTTTCCCGCGGCTTCGCACGCGTCTCTTAAGCTTTGCCCGTATATTTCTTTGCCTTCAAATAGTGTTTGGATATTTTAATATACGTAACTACTGTGTTGTAATTGCAGTTTATAATGTGCAGGCGCTTTGATAACTTTTATATCTTGCAGTACAGCCTGGTGGTTAGTTACATCAATGGGCATTGCGTATAAACCTTCTACATAGAAAAATACAAATTTTCATAGTGATCGGTCCAATAGTTTCTGAGTCTATAAAGGACAAACACACAAACATTCATTTTTATATATTATGATTGCAGAAACAGTTTAAACAAAATTTGTCGTTTCTCTTAAGCTTACTCTATGCTTTAAAACTATAAGTGTAAAGAAATTTATATATAAATATATTTTTTGTCGCATTATATATGTTTACAAAGAACAGCTGATTAAAAATTTGAAAAGACTCTTTCACTTAATAACATATGTTTGCTGCAATGCATTTCTTACGGGTATTTCTGTAACCAGTGGGGCGGAATCCTGAATCGGGAAAGGGATAAAAAGTATCCTATAACCTTCTACAGATCAAGACGAACAAATTTAAAAAAAAATTAGGCGAATCCGTCCAGCCGTTTGTGAGTGATGCTGTTACACACGAACAGTTTCATTTTTATATTATAGATATTCCATTTCAGGCATTATAAGTACACTTCAGTGGTTGTAGACAGAAAAGTGTCAATTGTTTTTTTTTTTCATGTACAGTTCTATTTGCTTCTTTCACCTGCCATTATCTTGTGATAGCTCTTTTCCAAGATATTTTCAAATAGAATTAAATTACATATGTTTTACTATATGTACGTATTCATAAGTATATAGAAAAGTCTTTTGCTTTCAGGCAAGACTGTGTATGTTCCCTGAAGGCACAAGACATGGTGGGAAGGATCTCTTACCTTTCAAGAAAGGAGCATTTCACGTGGCTATTGCTTCACAAACTCCAGTTCAACCTGTTGTAGTATCACAGTATCATTTTCTAGATTCAGAAAATCATATATTCAACTCCGGTAAGTAATACAGACCAAATAGTTCGTCTAAAAAGCATGTTAGAAAATATTATGTGTGAAAATAAATATCAACAAACCGAACTTAGCTTGGTATTTATTCTGGTAAATCGTGTTTTGGGATTTGATAATACTTGTCCATCATAAACGACAAAATTGTAAATGCCATGGCTATTTATTGTTCTGTCATCTTCTGCATTAAAGGATGCTAGAGCAAAAGATGTTTATGTTTCTTATTTTTTATGAAACTCTTCCGAATATGGGTGACGGTTTAAAAAAAGACGTACTAATTCATTTGAAAATGTTGGTTGCTCCATTAAAATTCTTCCATGCTAACAATAGTCACCAAAAGAACTTCTATTTATGCGATTAGAAACCCGTTCCTCAGGGAAATGAAATGCACTGCAATGGTTACACAAAATTTCAAATGATATTGCATAGCTGCTGTAACGTCACATTTATATGTCGGTAAATAATTATTAACTTGTAAAGCCCTATGATGTCTTCCGTCTCAACATCTTTTTCTTCTAATCAGTATTCTCGTTGCTCATAATTTCCGGTAGCTACACGTTGTGCCACATTCTGCCGCATATCTTGCAGACGTCACTCTTGTTGTTTGTTATTTTCGTTGTGCCACATGCTGCCGCAAATCTTGTAGATGTTGAAACATTTAAATCATGAGGCCTTTCTGCTTGTATAATGTTAGTTAAGGTGTGCAGGCATTTGACTTTAGCAGTATTGTATGTGTAGGATGAAATATATGATAGATAAATAGATTAAATTTTTAAAGGAGTGAAATTATTCATCAACATATATTACAATAAAAATGTCCTTTCAGTTTGAATCTTTGTTAATTTATACAAACATTTTTATTTTTACTCTTTGGCATTTCTGATGAAACATCAGCTGTGAGGATTGGCTTATTACTCTTGATATGATAATGTCAGATGTAATTTACTATAGAATGTAAACAAAGAAATATTGACTTTGTAACAGTTTTTCATTGCTTGAAAACATGATAAAAACCACGTTTTCTAAAAATGAAACCTAGCCAGATCGATTTATCGCACCCAAAACCTCCTGCATACTAAATTTCATGAAAATTGTTGGAACCGTTTCCGAGATTCAGATTATATATATATATATACAAGAATTGCTCGTTTAAAGTTATTAGAGACAAGAGACATACGTTCAGTATCTAAATTAAACAACATACGAGGGTCATACAGAGTGTAAGGTCTGTTCGCTGTAACTATTTGAGCGGCTTGCGAACAGCGCATTGCACATGCATCAGTTATCAGGTTTTTGACAGCAAGGAACATTCTAGCAGTGGATATTCATAGACAGATAAGTGAAGTGTTCGATCCTAATGGGATGAGTGACAGCAAAGAGCAGAAGTGGGTGAGAGCTTTCAAAGATGGATGGGAAAATGTACATGATGAACCACAATCTGGCCGGCCATCAGTGATGATGGAGGATTTGATCAATATCGTTGATGAAAACATTCGTGAAGATTGGCGGAAAAGTTACTATTTCATCATTAGCATGTTGGCCATTAAATTTAAAACATGTTGAATATAAACCTTTTCATGCCTCATTTCATTGACGAACAAAAAAATATATATATATATTTCATTAAACAATATTTTTTTTTTTAATTTTAATTTAATCAAAAATATATCATTCCTTGATGTTATTTTTATATATTCTGTAGAAATTTTATTGGTTGAAAGTTGCCCAAAATTAATACTTTAAATGCCTATAAATTACTTCATGGTGTAATCATTAAAATTTCCTATTTCTCATGTCTCCAGAGAAGGCATATACGATACAGGCTGTAACAATTAAATTTTAAAACATGATACAATCTAAATCTAATTTTTTCCCCTTGCATAGGATTACTGACATCAGTTCTTACGTAAATGAAGTAACATGGAACCTTCTATTTCTGCACCTGCTATATATAGATCCATAGATCTCATAGACGCATCTGATTATATGTTTCATAAACACCACTAATCAATGTTAATTAACATTTTATTTAATTTGTTTCAAAATAATGCAATAAACCCATTTTTGTGCAGGTAAAAGTGTGATAAAAATTCTTCCGCCAATACCAACAGAAGGGCTGACCAAATCAGATTTGGAATCTCTCATTGCCAGGACACATTCAATTATGTCTGAAGAATTCACCAAACTCTCAGCTGAAGTTCTGTTACAAGCAACCAAGTGATGAATGATACAGTGTAATAAGTGTCAGTTACCTCTCCGTCGTACTGGAGTTATTATTTAGTTATAATAGTTACTGTTTTATATTTGTATTTATTACAGTTTAGAGCCATAGTAACACATGTATATAAAAAAAAACTGAAATTATAATTATTTATTTGACAAATGTTGTTGTCATATAACAATAGTCATTTATGCATGTTTGTTTAGTATGACTTTTTTACGAAATGTTTGGTTTCAATTAATTTGTGTTGTTGTCTACTAATAGAAAATTGTATTGTTGTATACCACATACACATTTCGCTTTTCGTGAAGTTCTTAATCTAATTTTGTTACAGTTGTAAGAAGTACTGTATATTTGAAAGTAAACCCAAAACCTAGATGTATAGTATTATCTATTATGTTACTTTAAGACTTGTTAACAATGAAATTGTGATATTTTATTTTTAGAAACCACAGTTGTTACATACAAAGCAGATCTTTGTCGTTTATTGATTACATTGTTTTTAGACAAGTTACCTTGTGGACCTTGTGTGATTATTTAATTTTTTCTTCAATTAATGTGGAAAAACAATTAAATTTAAATTACAAGATTTTGTAAGTATGCTTTAAATAAAATTGTCTGTCTAAAAAGCTGAAGGTGCTTTTTTAAGACTATACTGTGTGGTCTAGAGGTATTTTGAAGGACGTGATAGAGCAACATAGATTTGACTCAAATCTACAAATTTAAAAAATATATATTCCACACACTTACCTAAAGAAAATCTATTTTGATTAAAAGACTGTACAGTATTTACCCAAAGATGTAGAATTTCTGGGATATTTTGATACACCTCTAACTCAGTTTTAAACTTTGACTCTAACTTCATTCTACAATAAATTTCAAGTAAAGATGGACAGATTTTGATGTGCCTGAATCTACAGAATAACTAGTTTTAAAGTTAACATTTTCTTTTAAATGAAATAATGGATGCATTAATTAATTAAATAAATAATACATTACACACAAATTACTAAAGAGTAACAAATCTTATAAAGACTGCTTGAAAATCAGAACATAGAACCTGATAGAATATTTGATTTGTTACCATTACTTACAGTTTGCGAGTTTGAATAGTATAAAATGCGGTTCGAGAAAAATAATAAATTAACTCTATCAAACTAAAAATACACACATGAACTATAGTTTTTATTATTATAACTATGAAATAAGGGAACAAGACAAAATCATAAACATTGGATGGATCACACTAGTTTGCAACTGTATATCTGTTTATTTTCAGTGTCGTCAGTTCTATTATATGCCGTTGTTGTACTCACATATCTGTATTTAAACGGTAACAAATAAAATGTATATAGAATGCATCTTTTCTTTAAGAAGCTTAGATTAGGAAGCAGTTTCTGTAACATTTGTTTTTTGCCAACATACACTTTAACCCTCCGAGTGTCGGCCGACTTGTTTTAAGTCGACGGCACCTTTCTCTAAACGTCGCCGTCTTAAAATAAGACGGCGGGCACTTGCCAATCAAATTAATTCAACCCGCACTATTATTGGCGTAATATTATATTAATATATATATATATATATATATATATATATATATATATATATATGTATATATATATATATATATATAATATAACAAAAGAGTGTTTATTTTAGAAGAGGGCCTGTGTTAGCAGTAGGGTACAAACAAACAAAAAATCCGAAAACCAGTATACCTTTTGTCAACAGCTTGTCATGCCCAAGACCTACGGGTTCAAAAGTCACCGTGAGGCTGTAAAGCCATACATGATGCAGCAGTATAATTTATACATGGGTGGAGTGGACATGGAAGATAAATCCATCTATCACATATCGTGTTCGCAGACCACCACTCGCTATTGGAAAAAAATCTTTTATAATCTCCTTGACATGGCAATTTTTGACTCCTTCATCTTATATTCAAAAAACACATACAAGCCTATGCCCAGAAGAAAATTTGTGATAGTTCTAATTGATGAACTCACAAGAACAGCTCAGCACCAGAAGAAGTAGCCCCTAAGCCTCCTCCAACATCAGTAGAACATTTTATTGTTATGTTACTTAGCAATACCAAATGGGCAAAAATTCAAATTTGTGCATATCCATGTAAGTTTGTATAACATTATGAATATATTCACAGAACCCTATAACCCTGTATATTTATGTGTTCATGACTAAATTTGCTATAATTTGCCTATTATGAAATTGTTCTAGAAGTAATATAATAATAACATGTGGATACTTTTATATTAAAAATATATTTCTAAAATATTTTTTCCCCTTCTCAGGCTGTTGCAAAAAGAATTTTTTTTAATTTCAATTTTTATATACAGTAATCATAATCTGTGATTCTTTACAAGAAAAATGATGTATAATACTCTATATTTAAACCATTCTTAAGATTTTTTATGAATTATGCAAAAAGACTGCAAAACCTATAAAAACAGGTGGACGTTTAGGGAAATATGATGGACGCTCGAAGGGTTAAAGAATAACATTGTGTATAATAATTGTCAAGTGAATTATAACTTCACAATTGTAATAAATTTAATTAGTAATTTTGTAGATCTAGACTTGTAAAACTATCCATCCTTTTTTTAAATTTAATGTTCTTCAATGGTAGTGAGACAGTTTGAGGGATGTATCAAATTATATCCTAGAGGATCTAAATTTTCTGTGCATGTTAAAGTTATTTTTAAATCAAAAGGTTTCTCTTAAGTGGATGTGTCAAACACAATTGTATATTTGAGTCACAACTATGTTGTTCTATCACCCAAAAACTTTATGCTAGTTCTAAACCACCTTGTATAAAAATAGTGACCTTAAAACGGAATTTAAAAAATAAGTTAATAAGTTATTAATTTAAGTTGAGGTGTTAACTTTAATGTGATATACTGTGACATGAGTGTATAATAAACCAAGGACACTTAATTTGTATTCTGCCTAGTATTTATTTCCCACTAATCAAATTAAAATGTGGTAAACAAATGACATAATTCAAAAGTCTATTTAATGAACAGTATAATTGTACGACACTTGAGTTTAAGATCAGCTTTGTTATGGGTAGCAATAAAAATTTCATTAAAAATAGGTCTTTAATGGAAATATGATATAACTCTTCACTATATATTGCTGTAGAGTACAATTTAAAAATATAAAGAATCCATCCAGCTGTCTTTCAGTTTAATTATCCAGAAATTTGTCTTTATCTGTTGGATTCTTTGAACTGTGAATGTCTCACACTCTTCAATAATGTTAGACTAAAGAGATCATAGAATATCCAGATATACCATTTTGTGCAGGTTTTTATTACTGAATAGAATAATTTTCATTAAAACTTTTCACCAAAGCATTTTAAAATATATGTTGATTTGAATAGTAGTAATTTACTCTTCAGAATCAGAATCAATTTTATTGTCACTCTCTTTACAGAATGGGCAAAGTCAGCCATAAAAAATAAGTGTTAACACACATTACAATAAAGTATAAAACACAATGTACATACTAATCATAATAATCTATCTCTGAGTTGATAAATTCATTCACTGAGTAAAAGGTTAGGGAGGTGAGCCAAGTAGAGATTTGTTTTAAGTTTGAAAATCTAATACTCTCTACGTTTCAGGGAGTTTGTTAAAGAGCTTGATTTATAAATATTTACAACTCTTTATGTATTTAGTCAATCTAGTTGTAGGCAGAACTAAGTCATTGGCATGTCTTGTGTAATAATTATGTGTCATTGAAGCTTTTAAAATAATCTAAATTCTCTCGAGAGGACAAAATATACCACATACATACTCGCCAAAGGTGCCTATTTCTGCTATATAATATAATTCTGCATATATAAATAGTTTGAAAATGAAATGAGAAAAGCGAAACTAAAATAGATGTGTAAATGTTGGTGTACCGATGGCCAAGCAGTCTTAAGACGTTGGATCCAAGTTAGAGATAGCGCAGGTTCAAATTCTATCTGTGACCATAGCACTTTTTATCAGTCCCATTGACTTTGTACTGTATCGACTCTCCCCCTTATTTTGTTTTATAAGATGGTCGTTGTACAGGCCAGTGGCCCAAGAGGACAGGCAGAATAAAACTTAAAAGAGATCGGCTTCTCCTTTAAAAAGGAAAAGCTCCATTTCACCTTCCGCTTAGTGCAGCATCTGAAATCTGCATCTGTTAGAGATTTGACTTCTGAAATCTGGAGTCCTCGTGTAATGAGATAAAAAAAGTCAGTCATAAATAAATTTAAAAAATAAATTCCTTGCATCGTTTCGATATCAAAGGAAAAGAATTCTGTCTGGTTTAGAGCAGCCATCCAGTGTAATCCAGATGAAGAGGTGTTCTCATTGTTTCATCAGTTGAACTTGAGCGCACAACAATATTTTAGACATGATTCCAAACCACAGCAGACCCACAATTGGTTTTACACATAATGTAGCAATGGTGGGAAGGGTTGAAAGTTTTTTATTATTTCATAGTTGCCAACATTTTTGTATCTCATTAGACGTTGACTCCAGATTGCAAGAGTCAAGTCTCTGACAATTTCACATTTCAGAAGCTGGTGTAAGCAGTAGGTGAAAAGGAGTAAAACAGCATTCACACTGAATCAACCTTTCCCACCTTAGCTACTACGCTATTTGTAAAATAGATGTGGTTGTAATTTAAGCATAGTCAGAGATGTTACTTTTAACTTACGACTTGTGTGTCTGTAAAGTTATGGCTTTTTAAATGAAAAATACTGTTTCTTTTTCTGTCAAAATACTTTACACACAATATCTTGCATTGTTTCAACATAACAGATATCTAGGCTACAAAATGAAGTGTATTCTAGAGATTAAGAGGTATTCTTATTGTGTCACGGGTGCATACAAGTGCATACTGTATCGTGTTAGTACTAAATATCACTCAGTATAAAGCCGCAGTGAAGGTTTTAACAACATATATTATAGCTAGTCAGTTATTTTACAGTAGTTTAACAAGTTCACTGCGGCAGATGCCATAGTACATACTGTATCGTGAGAGTCTCAAGATTACTTGTAGCAAAATATACTAAAAGTCTTCAACCCTAGGATTGCACAAGAATGAGAGGGAGTGTCAAAGGTTCTTTTATTATTAGCGTCTACAACTCAGTAGGGCTAGGTCCTAGACAATTTTTTCAAGTTTACAAAATTAAAGCTGATAAAATGTTCTATGTATTTTTTTTATATCTGTTACGGTTCATGACATAAAAGCTCTTGTATATTAGTAATTACAAAAAAACCTTTTGGCAGCACATTTTTGCCAAACTTCTGATTCCTCTGCTTCAAGTGTTCATGCACAGAAAATTTGTTAAAGAGGAATTTGTATAGAATTAAATTTACTTCAACATGAGTGTTTAATTTATCACTTTATATTAATTTAATGGAAAGTTTTAAAGATTTACACAGGAATGAGTGACTTCAATACAAACCAACACTTAGTAAACAGTAATTTCTTGTACATTTTCAACATCTTGTACATGATAGTACTTAATCTTCAGTAATGATCAGAAGAGGGTGGGGTTGATTGGGATTAGCAGAGGGGGAGAGACAGATGGAAAAAATGGAAATGAAGAGTAATTGTTAAATAAAAATATGTCTTATTCCAAACTGGTATTTATTTTAATTACAATAGTAAATCAATATCTACAAGTTAAAAATAAGTGTGTGATGATGAAATCGGTTGAAGAATTCATGGTATTGCTTGAAAGTGTAGACCTCATGGAGATCTTCGATTGTAACAGAAATGAGGCAGTTAATTGCGCTCCCACCCTCATTCCTGTAGGTGAAGGCTGGTATTGCCTAGCCAATGTTGTATCTGAAAGGAGGCACTGATAACTAATGTTTTGTTCATCCTTCAGATGGCGGGAGTAATGAGATATTGGGCTACTAACAGAGCTTCACTAAATACCTTATGAGTATGTCAGAGGTATTTCTTGAGAGATTTTTCTTTCTTCAAGGTACTGTAACTTCGGAAAAAACAGTTTTTACCTAGCTCTGCAATTTTCTCATGAGTAACTGAGGACTGTTGAACTGTTGACTTCTGCTGCATACTTTACATCAGCATCCATTTTGAACAGTTCGGCAAATTCAAGTTTGCTCTTGTGAAATTATGCTGATGTGGTATCACATCCTGAAGGTAGGGAAGAGCATAATGCCCTAATAATAATAATCTGTGACTTAAATTTTTACAAATCATTGACAATGTCAAAAATTACAGCACATAACCCAGCCATCACTACTTAACTACAACAGTATCTTAACTACTACTTAGAACTAAAAAAAAAATGTTTCAACAATTTAAAAAAAATATTGAATAAAAATGAATGTTTCAAAAGTAATTATTTATATTAAAATATTCGTGTATGCTATAAAACATGTTTTTAAAGAGCCAAGAATAATACTTATTTTCAAATTTATACAAATCAATTTACAAAGTAATCATAGGTCGCAGCACATTAAATATTTTAAAGACAAAACAATATAACTATTTAAGGTTCTATTTAGGCATTAATGACCTGACAGCATCATTTTTCCTGGTATCATGTTTATGACAGTTTTAATAAAATTTTAGACTATCTTGATGGTTAAAGATGTATTTTGTTAATCGGTCATATCCAAGAGACTTTAAGAACATCTACGAAAATGCCTTTATTTAATAGACTGTTAGTATAATTTGGAACAGGAAAATCCAAACTGGGGTTATCTATTTCAATAGATTATTTGACATGTTGTAAACATGAATACTTTCAGATCTTTTCAGTTTTCTCACAACAGACAGAATATCTTTTGGTGTAATTTTCTTCCAGCTACAACTTAGTGTTATTGTTATTTTTCTCATCAACTATCGAAAATAGAGTTGTGTTTTTGTTTTATATGACCTTACTAATGAAATATTTACTAAGAAAATCGGGCTCCATATCTGACATAACTTTTTCTTTATATTCTGTATTTATTATGTCTAATAAAATTTCAAGCTGCTTTGCATTTATTAGAATTTTGTTCAATATAATAATATCTGATTTAGTAAAACTGCATCTTTTATTGACGTTTTATAATTGGAATTTAATTTATCATACTTACACTTAAGTTCTTTGTTATTATTATTGTTGTTAGTGGCAGCCTTCAGCAATTTTTAAGGAATAACAGTTCATCATTCATTTCTACCATATACTTAGTTTTCCACTTTTGAGTGAGTTTCTTTTTTGGATAGGACCTATCATCACACACATTTATTATTTATTTTTAACTTGATAACATTGATTTACTATTTTTAATCAAAATAAAACCAATTTGGAATAGAAAATATTTTTATTTAACAACTACTCTTCATTTATTTCCATTTTACCCTCTTCCTCTCTTCTTCCATCCACCACCAAACCCAACCATGATCTTCTTCTGATCTTGACTAAAGTTTCAGTACTATTATGTACAAGGAGTTGGAAATACACAAACAATTGTTTGCTTAGCGCTGCTGGCTTGTACCAAATCTTTCATTCTGTAAAAATCTTTAAAAATAGACTTATTAATTAAATTTATATCAAATTATTTAAAAAATATTTGTTATTAATAGTTTTTCATCTCCATCATTCTGAAGTAAATTTAATTCTCTAAACTTACTTTTTGAAACTTTTCTGTGGAATGAAAATTTGAAGTGCTAAAAACTGAAGTTTTGGCAAAAAATGTGTTGATAGGAATTTTTTTTAAAATTACTAACTTAGGAGAACTTATATTTCATTGGCAACAACCGATTGAACTTGTTGAAAATATTATCAGCTTTAATTTTGTATGCAAGTACAAATTTTATAGGGCTAACCCCTACAGAGATGTAGGCAAAAATTAAAAAAATAAACATTCAACCACCTCACTCTCTTGCGCCACCCCTAGGGTTGATGGCTTTAGTATGTTATATTTTATACAACCAGATACCCAGAGCAATGTCCCATAGTTGGTCTTTATTCTTATTGACTAATCTTTTAAACCCCTTTTTTGGCCATTCGTTGACCAATAATATTTGGATACTGCTAAAAATATCATGAGGATTAAAATTCAGAAAAAGAATTAGTTTACAAACCTCAGCAAGTTTCTTATTTGTACAATATCTCTTGTCTCTTTATAAGCCTCAAATAATGTAAAAAAGATCCTACAAATATATTTTATCTTGTCCTAAAATAACCTCTAGATATAATTAAATATTTAGAATTTATGTCCTTTAACCTAATAAACAAAATAATATGTATAGCATGTATTAGATATGTTTTATTTCTGAATCAGAAGCTGTAAGGAGTTCAAATATACCATTAGAAAATCTTTTTTCACTATAGCCAGCGGTATTCTTATATTGATTATTTATATTATTTAGAATATTCTTTTGTGAGTATTCCTGATCATTGTTGATAAATTCTTTGGTATTTGAAAAAACTGGTTTTCTTGTAACATCTTGTTCTCCTGAATTACTTTCTTTAATACTTTCTACTTGATTTTGATGGTACTTTAATCTTGGTTCTTCCATATTCAAAAACGAGTTTGAATACTTAGAATCAGTTTTCCGAATTACATTGCCATCATATGAAAGATCCAACTGCTCATGAATATTCTTTTCGTCTAGAGTTCTTTCTATTTTATTCCTATCTACACGTTTCATGTCTCCCTTAGCACCATAACAAGATATGGAATCAGAGGTATGCTTTCCAGGTTTTTTTGTGTACCTTACTATTTGAATAACAACCTCTTTCACGGAATTACTTGGTATATACAAACTTTTCTCACAAGTTTGATCTGGTTTACTTTTGGGCTTCAGGTCTAAACTGGTTCTAAAAGAAAATTGTTCGGTAGTTACTGAGGAATGGGTTTCAGTAGGGTAGGTTATCTCTTTAGATTGAGCTTCATATTTTTTTGTGTTGCCTTTACCTGCAATATTAGTTTGTGTATGTAGTAAACCATCAATATTACTGTCATACTCTTTAGATATTGATGGTTTTTGTGTGGTAATAGTTGCAGGTAAACTAATTTGTGATTCTGTACTTTCCTCCTCAGATTCATTAATTAGTGATTCCCTTATTGTGGTTTTGTCAATTACCAAAGAAGAAGATTGTTTTATAGGTACTGAGAAAGACATTTCACTGGAATGGGTTATTTTTGGTTCTGTACTTTCATCTTCACATTCATCCAAAGGTAATTTCTTTTTTGTTGTTTTACCAGCCATGGCCGTTTGTAACTCTGAATTTTCATTTGTTGATGATTTTGTGGATAATGATGATATTTTCTGTGTGACCATTCTTGTCGACAAAAATTCTGAACTCTCTTCAAGTTGTAATTCTGTAGATGATTTATGCACCATAGACGTTTCCTCAAAATAACTTGAGGTTGACATGCCATAAATCTCTTTCTCAGAACTTGACTGAAGCTGATTTGTTGTAGTTTTCATCAGAGATTTTGTTTTCTGTGATTCTGTTGATAATTTATGCATAATAGTAGTTTCTTCCAATGGACTCAATGTTGATATATCATAAATATCATTTTGATCACTTGATCCATGCTGATTGGTTGTGGTTTTCACCTGTAATTTTGTTTCTTGTAATTCTGTAGACAAATGATACTGTATAGATGTGTCTTCTAATAAACTTGTTGTCGTGTCATGAATCTCCTTTTGTTCACTTGATTCAAGCTGATTTGTAGTTTTTATTTGTGATACAGTTTGCAATGTTGTACTTTTAAAATTGTCTGATATTTGTGTTGTATGCTCCTTTATATTCTGTGTTACAGTTATTTCTGATAATAATGATGATTGTGTTTCTAGGTCTTCATCATCAGGTTCTATTTCAGAATAATTTTCAATTTCTGGTGTAGGTTCACAATTTTTTTCAGGTTCGACATCAACATTAGTTCTTAATTTTTGTTTTGAAACTTCATTTTTCCCAGCAAAATGTATTTTCAATATTTTATTTACATCCATACTATTTAAATCTTTTTCTTTTACTGGAATTGAGCTTTTTGAAACTATAGTATTTTTTCCAGAATTTTTCACTACAGTTGGATTCTGTAAAGCATTAAGTACTAAATGGTTGTTGTTCTGTACCTCAGCAACCCTTTCAATCATGTGGTCACTTTTACCATGTAAACCTGTCATTCTTAACTTGGTCAATGAACTGTTTATATCAGTGGGAATATCAAATTCTCTGAGAGGCTCATTATTATAGTATAAGAACACAGGTGATCCTTCTAAAGGTAATTTTAAATCATTATCTTCAAGTTGACCACCACCACTGTTATCTTCAATTTGTTTTGGAGTAGTATGTGTTTCGGTTTTTGCTCCAAAAATAGTTTCACATTCATCTTTTGGCTCAAGAGTTATTTTTGTTGGTATTGCTTGTTTGGCTTTTTGTGGACTTCCACCATCACTGCTCTTGACCTTACTAGGAGATTCAGTTTTTTCAGCTATCATATCAGATATTTTTTCAAAAACTTCATTTGATTTTGTGGAATTGCATGGTACAATTATTATTTTTGTACAAATATCTGAACTAGGAGATATATTTGGCTGATCTGTGCCATAAGCTTGGGTAATAATTTCACTTTTCATTTCTGTAGGGGTGGCAGTTGGTCTTAGAAATGGTGAGTTGTTTGGTTCATTTAAATAAGTAGTATCTGAAGGTCTCACTATTGTATTTGTTATGGCAAGAACAACAGGTGAAGACTTTTCTTCAGTCATACTACTTTGTGTTATTGCAATACTGGTTCCTATGTCCGCAAGAGTTGTTTTACTAATCACACTTGATAGTACAGGTAGAATTTGCTCAGATTTTGACATTGCATTGTCACCATCTGAAGGTTTTACAGTACCAGAACCTTTATCAGTCTCATTATTTGATGATTTTTCATATGTTAAAACAAGTTTATCAAGACTTTCCCCTGGGTTTGGGCTTGTTGGTATTATATTATGTGTTTGATTATCATCAATGATAAAAAAACTTTCGCAGATGTCAGGTGTAGAAATTTTATTAATACCAGAATTTTCTTCAATGTTTGAAATATCTTTTATGTACACTCCAGGATTCTGACACTCTTTTCCTACTATTTCATCATCATCTGTTGCTAATGCCAAATCATCACCCTTTAGATCTTTAAGTTTTGTTTCATAAAATCTTGGTTGTTTTTGTTCTCTCTCATCTCTAATATTGGTATGAAAATCTCCATTTAACTCGTTTTTGTAATAAGATGGATTCTGTTTCAAATTATCAATTATCGTGAGTGCTTCATTCAGGAAACTCTCCTTTGATGGCATTTTAATGGAAAAGTTTGTATTGTCATTGTTACCTTGAAATAATTTGGTATTATTTAAAATTTTGTTTTCACTTCTTTGTTCCATTGCATTATTTAAAAACGCAATTAAGTTTATTGTACTTTCAGTGGATGTAACAGAAGACTGATCAAGTAGACTTACATTTTTGTCGTTGGTGTCAATAATGTTTAAAAAGTTGTATATATTTAAAGTACTTTCAGTATGTGTTGTGCTAAAATGTACATTGGTTTTATTTGAATGATTCAATACATAATTAGGATTGGTTCTAATTAATAAATTGGAAACATTTATTGTCCTTTCAGTGGAGAGATAATCATGATTGTTTTTGTTAAACTGATCTTTATCAGTATTAGAACCTGATATGTCTACTAAAAGTTGATAAACATTAATTGAGCTTCCAAATGATTGAGTATTATTTAAATAATCATCTGTTCCATATAAATGTGCCAAGCTTTCAGTAGTGTGAGACAGATTGAGTTTGTTCTTTTCTGTCTGAGGTTTGTCACCACTAGGAGTAGTAAATTTTAAAAACTCAAAGATTTGCATTTCATCGGCATAATTTACCTTTTTATTCTCTCTGCGAGGAATGCTATTTTTATCTTCATCATCAAGTGGATTTGATGAAATTACAGAGTGGTTTTTAATTTCTTGAGGAATGTTCTGAACTTTAGATTCAAAATAGTTTGCAGTGTTCAGACGTTTTATTTTGCTGTTTGGTTCTTCATTATGTTTTGAATTTACACAGTTCTTGAAATCACTACCATAGTTGGTCAAATTAGATTCGTCATTTTGTCTCTCATTAACGATTAAGTTTAAAAGTTGTGTATCTTGAGACATTATCTGATAGTCAGATTTTACTGCTACTATCATATCATCAGAATCATTGCTACTTGAATATCCTTGTGGAACCATTATCAAAGTTATATTTCCTTTGCCAGTTCCTTTTGGTTCAGACCACTGAATACCTACAAATTAACATAAGAACAATTTATATGGTTGTACTGCACATATACATTATTTAATCTAGTAATATATATGTTAAAAGTCATCTGATCACTATAAACCTATAAATAATGGATTTTTGCAAATATAAAATACACACAACATTTAGGTGGAACAAGTGAATTAATATTTAATAATTAATACATCGCACTGAGCAAGAATGAGAATCTGGCACTTCTGCAGAATATGAGACTACTATGGGCAGAAAAGTCTATCAGGAAGGATGATGAGAATTATGTAATATCCTACTACTATTATTACTTTAAATAAATGGTTAAACTTAATTTGTATTCTGATTATAGTTAGAAATAACAAATAACTCAGTATGATATAAATGTGAAATTTAATGATGATAAATTAATTGACATACAAGTTTGAATTTTGAAACAAGATGGAGGATACAATAATGGTAAATTTTTAAATACAATTCTTAATTTTTAGGGCAGGGTGGTTCGTGTTGGCTTAATGAAATATAAATATTGGGTATTTTATTTTATAAAAGATATTGTAATTATGAAAAATAATTATTGTTAAATTTTAATTATATTAAAATTGAATTATTAGCCAAATCGAATGTTCCTGGGTTTTATGTTCTTCCAATGAATCACTAGTAAACTTAAAAGGAATTTTCTCACCCAATGTCTGTCTTCTGCTTCTTTGTACTTCAGTGATAATAAGAATTTAATAAAGTAACCTTTCAAATACTGCTGAATAAATGTAACCAGTTTCTTTATAATAATAATCTTGCTTCACTTCTTCCAGATCCCTCTCTCCTCTTCACCTTTCAAAAATCTGCTCTCTTCACTCTTCAACAATCATCCCTGCACACTGTATCACTGACTTTAGTTCACTTTATAACTTTTGAATTTTATATGTAATAAGGTGGATTTTGATTAATTTTGATTTCGTATTTATTATTGTTTGTAGTTAAATTTAAGACAATTTATAAATAATTATTCCTTAATTATTATTACTAAAAAAATTTCTAAATTAAATTAGGCCTAAGTATTGAAATGAATGTGAGATGGGTGTATGAAATGAGTCATTACAATTAGCAAATTGGTTTTCAGTAAAGGCCTGTCATAAGTACAGTTTATGGAACAATTGCAATCTTATTTACTATCACCCTTTTTCCAAATACATATTTTATATTTTATGTATATATACAGTGCTTGATTTCTAGAACTAGAGGTGTTGGAATTGTACCTCCTAGGGGTATGAAAGATATGGAATATCTCCAGAAGAAAGGGAATTTCAGGAGGCTCACGTTATAATTGTTTGAAAATATGACGTCTCAAAACATTGTTTTTTATGCATTTCTGAGATACAGAGAAAGTTTCCCAACAAACCTAAAGAACTTATTTTATAAAGGGAGATATCTGAACGTTGTTTCAACTCAAATCAATCACTGTATGTTTATTGGATGATCCTAACAAAATTTTTATTGGATTTATTTTATTGTTACCTTTAAAATACTAGCATCCTGAATAAAGTATTGTGCTATTGCCATGTGTAATATCAACTAGAGTATCCCCTCCAAAAAAAAAACATGTTTAAAGGAGTTTTAAATATTTAATATACCGTGTGACTCATCAGGTGAAATTGGCCGGTATGAATATTGGTGAAATGTAATGGTGAGTGATTTGAAAATATTAGATATATTGTGTGTTCCCAATTTTATGCAAAGATTAAATGCTCTCTTTGCACAAAAAACGGTTTTAACAAAATCTTCAAACTTATTAGTACCTATATTGTAACATTTTTTATATGAAATCTGTATGAAATTTGAATCGGTTTTTGTTTAAATTTTTTTTTCAAAAATTAATTTTATGAAAGAATATTGGTTCTAATAGGTAGACACATCAAACTGAGGTTAAAAGGGCGTTCTAAATCCAATAGTATATGGGAATATAAGCATAAAAACTTTTCAAACTTTTTTTTAGAAGGGCGTATGTCCATCTGGTGACTTTTTTAAATGGGCGTAACTCCAAAATAATGAATACAACAGATTTGTCAGCTGTGGAGATACGCCTGTTTAAAAAAAACCTCTCCAACCACCTGTTTCTTCTTGTATTATTTTTTCCATCAGTTTTTCATATCTAACCTCAATGTTACTGAACGTGTTGTGAAAAGAAACTGTTTAGTACTTGATTTTCATTGTTTTATAGTAGCATCTACAATCTACAATATGAGTAATCACCCAAGCCCTCGTAAAAGGAAAGTATCTAATCCTGACTCATATATACGGACCAAAAATAAAAATGCTCGGCTGAAAGGGCAAGAATATGTAAGTCCTAGTGGGAAAACAGTTGCATCAAAACAGCCAGAATTTGATTGCAGGTTAGTACTTATGATTATATTTCTGTATATTTTACAAAATAAGCCAAGCATAACTTTTTGTTATGAAATAGGCCTATATAGGTATGTTTGTCTCTAGGTCCATTTTAGTGATTTTAACGTAAAATAAGATTTATGCAGGCCTACAATAACCAAAATTAATATATTAAATTACTATTTATTAATATTTTGATTGAGCAACAACAATCCAATTTTTATAGACGCTGCAATATAATAAGCGGCCACTAGTTATGCTGGTATTCGACCGGCTCGTAATAATTATTAATGGTTTTGTTTGTATCTTTGCATTAAACTAATATTGTTTAGTTTAATGATGTTGTTTGTTTGCAGATGTGCTAACCAATGCCTGAAAAAAATTGGGGAAGATGGGTGTACACAAATGTTTTCAAAGTTTTATAACCTATCATCAAAAAATGAACAAGATTTGTTTCTTCAAGGTCAAGTTGATGCCATAGAAGTTCAACGGCGACGTCCATCTACAGATACTCCTCCTCAAAGGGCACAGAAAACTGCTTCTTTCAAGTACCATGTTGTAAAACGGTAGTAAAAGAAACTGAGGTATGTTTCAAAAGGCTTTTTATCTCTGTATAATATTAGTGAAAAACGAGTCAGAAGAATCCGAAACTTAAAACTAGTAGGTGAAGTACCATTAGACAAAAGAGGGAAAGGAATAACCAATACTCTTCCTACAGAAGTTAAAGAACTGGTTGGAAATCACATAAAGTCATTTCCCTTAAAAGAGTCACATTATTGTGGAAAAAAATTATATTACATGAGTGCTAATTTGTCATTGAAACAAATGTGGCGAATGTTTTGCCAACAGAATTCCAAACAATAAAGTCAGCTACTTCTTTTATTGGACATGTTATCGTGAGAATTTTAATTATCGATTTGGTAGACCACAAGTAGACAACTTGTGCAGTATGCGAGGCACTTAACGTAAAAAATCAAGTCACCTCACCTTAATGACACTGCTAAAAAGGTTTGCCATAGCAGAGCAGGTAGTTCATCTTAGGAAAAGTAAGAAATTTTATCATAAACTTGATGCCGAAAAAAAATAGCACAGATGACCACGTCTTAGCGCTTACGTTTTGACTATATGAAGACAATCATCTTCCTAAAATACCTGTACAGGAGCTTTATTATATGAGGCAGTTGTCTCTTAATCTATTTTTGCATTCATGAATTAAAAAAAAAATACAAGCTCTATTTACCTTTATCATGAAGGAAATGGAAGAAAAGGTCCAAAATGAGGTTTGTACCTTTTTTAAGAGAATATTTAAAATCAGTCCCTGAGCATATTACTGAGCTGCATTTGTACTGTGACAACTGTGCAGGTCAAAACAAGAACCAACCATTATCAAGATATTGTTTGTACCTTACAGAACTGTAAAGTGTTTAAAAAAGTTGAACAGTTTTTTTTCCCAGTTCCTGGTCATAGTTTTTTACCTTGTGACCGGGATTTTGGAATAATATCTAAAGCCCTCAGAAGACATGACCGGTTATTTACCCCCTGAGGAAGTGAAAGAGGTCATTGAGAAGAGTTCTTCAATTCCAGGTAAATTCTCAGTAAAATTTAATTACTGCAGATAAAATTCTTGATTTTAAAAACTGGATGAAGCACTATTACAAAAAAAACATGCATTTCAAATGAAACCAGAGGCAAACAGGTTGCTAAGAAAGATAAAGTTACCTTTCAAATAAGTACGTTATACCACTTTGAATATGACTCTACAAAAAAAGGCAATATTAAAGCATTTACCATGATAAATGGCATTATATGTCACAACTTTTTTTATGAGCAAAACAAAACTGGTTTTTCCTCCAACTGAACCTGCTTATCCTCAGAATAAAGTCCCCATAAAACAGGCAAAAATCGAGGACATATTGAAACTAAAGGAATACATCCCTGATGTCTACTCTGCTTTCTACAATGAAGTCTTCCAGTGGCTCACAACCACCAACAATCAAGGTCCAGACAGTGACTACGAGATTGAAACTGACAATGAAATCGAAGAACACTAGAGAATAAAACACTGAAATAAAAATAGTACTCTAGTTTTTTGTGTGACAGTGTTAATATTTATTATTTTAACTTCAAACTTTTTATGCACATTCATCTATGTTCCCTAAAACTTCAGAAATTCCAAAAATTGTAATATGTTGATTATAGTACATACCAAGCTTCTTTTTTCAACTGACTTATCATTTTTTCCCTAGGATTTACGCCCTTTTAAAAAAAAACCTTGCCAAAAACTGAAACATTTTGCTTAATTTATAGCACTAAATCAAATCATAGCTTAGCAAAAATTTTGTCAGAGTTTGTTATAAGTTCCATGTTAAATTTTGTACAATATAAAAAATTTTTATTTAAAAAAATACAAAAGTTATAATGTTTTTTATGATTCCTGAAAAGTTTGTATTTGTGGAGTTACGCCCCTTTTAACAAAAATCGATTCATTTCTTCTAGCTTTTAAATATTATAATGCAAAATCTTTCAAGACCAGCAAGCACGGGGTGTAGGATTTGAGTCATTTTTTTTTAAATGCAACAACCTATTTTTTACTTAATTAAAAGAAATTAGAATTTTTTCTGATTTCAAAAATACCATGCATGTTATACTTTCCTTGTGTTTTTCATAAAATAAATAATAAAACCCATATTTTGTTTATTAAAAAATTAAAGGAGTATTGTGTAACAGCAGATCCCAACAATAAGTGCACAAGTGAGTGACCGACGCCACCAATAATTGATTGATCTTGATTTGTTGGTCTTGTTAATTTATCACGCACAACTTCCTCCATTTAATCTTTCCCGTATTTCTTAGGGTTACCAAGATCCCTTTAGTGTGCATAAAATTGGGAACACATGATATATTGAATATTTTCAAATCACTCCTACATCTCACCAGTCTTTATACTGGCCAATGTCACCTGATGAGTTTAACTCCAGTATAAAAAGTATAGTGTCCAAAACAGCCCTAACGCCCAAGCATGCATCAAAATTGATACTTATCTGAAATTTACTTAAAGGTGGTGGTGAGAAAGTTGCATCATACTTTCAAACTAATTATTGAAAGTATCTACCACTTACACACTGGAATTATTAGACCTACACTTTCTAATGATGTAATTTGAGGAGAACTCAATAGAAAATAAAATTGAGTACATTGGCTTATCAAGGATTTTTGTTTGGGGAACACCTACTCAGGGCCACCGATAGGATTTGGGGGCCTGAGGAACATGCCTGTATGGGGGCAGCAATCAGTCTGTTTAGTCATAATTTTGGAAATTTACTGTAATTAATTTTAAGAATGTTAAAATAGCTGTACAACTAAATTGAAAACTCACTTCTTAGCATTATTAAATAAGTCAATACAATTTCATTCCAAAAGTATTTTATTTTCAACTACCATTTTAAATACAATAACCTTAATAATTATTAAAATTGATGTAATAGGGCAAAGTCATATTCACAGGACCTCATTTAAGACATATTTATCACTTGTTAACTCTTGAGTTACTCATAATATATGAGTATATGAAGAGTGATTCAAAAAGCATGCCGGTTTTGATATATTAAATTCAGAGATTTATTTTAATAAAAAACTAAAAATAAATCCATCAACATGTGTATATAGACTTACGCTGCCTGCGAAACAATCGTGTTGCTCCGGGATCGCGTCATTATTTATCGGAATTCCGAACATTAATGGCCACCAAGATCGTGTGACTTGATACCTAGTGACTTCCATGTTTAGAGTCATCTGAAGTCTTTGGTGTGTGCCAATAAACCGTGAAACATCAGTGACTTGAAAGAGGAAATTTTACAAGTTATCAATGAAATGGAAGTGAAAACTTTTCGTGCAGTCATTGCGAATTTCATGGAAGTTTTTGCGTGCCAGCGCAGTAGAGGAAGCCACATGCATGGCATTATTCTTCATACGTGAAATCGGAAAGTTATACGTACATGTAGAGGTATTTATTTTTAGTTTTTTTATTAAAACCGATTTCTTAATTGGATATAACAAAACCGCCACTCTTTAAGTATCGTCCTTTATTAGGCTACTAATGAATATTCGCTAAAAGCAACTGCAAAAATATGTACATCGAATACGGGGCTGCAATTTGTTTAATTTTTCTAGTAAAATAAAATGTAAATTTTTTGGTCCATCTTTTATGAAATTAACGATGCGGAACTGCCCCAAGCCTGCTGCTACAACTGTATTGGGTACCACATACCAGGAAAGCCAGCATAGCGATGAGCAGTTTACAGACAACAGACGAGAGAAGCACTCTTCCACCACTCCAGCTTTAGGGTGAGACCGTCCGGCTTTAGGAAGACGAGTCCTCCTTTTTAATGTTTGCTCTTCTGTCCTCCCAGCTTTTGAAAATTATGTAATATGTCCGGCTTTTAGGCGAACGCTTAAATTTTCAAATAATAGCATCACGTTAAACAATTCTCTCGATTTCGGAAGTCCCTAAGCTAGACCATGACAAATTATTGCAGCGCACACGTAAAGCTATGGCAATGTGAACTACTATTAGATTCGGTTGTATGTTGAGTGTTGTCTATAATGTCACTGACTCACTGTTGCTTCTATCCGCTCAGCTGCACTGGCACTACTACAACATGATTTCCTATCTATGTATTACGAATGATTAATTTAATTGTTAATGTAGTTAATTTTGTTATAATACATTAAATATTTTTCTTAATTTTCATTTTATAATAATTTCTTATGTATGTCTGTTAGTTTACCTTACTAATAATGTAATGAATCAATGCAATGTATTAATTTCTATTATTTCACAAAATTTATTTTTAATATCATTCTAAACATTTGGGTTTGAATCAGTTATAATGTTTAAAGAGAAAATTTCTAGCAATAATTAATTGAACTCTATACCACATATAAAATAATAGCTTCAAATAATTATTTTATCTATCAATATACACTTTATTAATATGAATTCCTTTTTTTCGATTTACATATCAAAACAAATTCAATTTCAGTTCTTTTATTTGTCTTACAAACAATACAGTAGAATTTATATTGGGCGTTTTTTTAGTTATGTATAAATATAATATGATATTCGCAGTTTGTAAAAATATTTAATATTGTCCTCCTTTTTGCTCTAATGTGCTCCTTTTCACCTCCCAAAGGCCTACTTTTAGGAATTCCCGTCTGGCCACCCTGCTCCAGGAACCAAGCGACATGTCTCAGACATCCCCTTGATTGGTGTTGAGGCCAACACTTGTAACACTCTGGGAAAGAGTGCCTTAGAGGAAGCCAAGGTACACGGTCAACCGAATCCCCAGCGGAGGGCAACCGAGTTCGAAACTACACGGTCAAACCGAATCCCCAGCGGAGGGCAACCGAGTTCGAAACTACGGAGGACCAGCCGATGGCTCAGAGGCTCCGAACAACTGAGACATGTTGTGAACGCCAAGGTAATGCCGGGATGACAGTCTGGTCGCTGCCATGGTAGTGACGTTAGCTACACTCGTTCAGCGATCTCTGCACTATGTTTAAATGGTGCTACTAGTTATTTAGGACTACGAATTTAAGAAAAAGAAACTATTTTCAAGAATAGGATGGATGACCAGTGGTTGTGTGTGCCGTTGTATTTTACGAAGCGCTAGCAAACTGTGTAAAGTGGTATAATTAAAAGAAGTGTCCTGTTTGTTAATTTTTTTTTTGTGATCCTACCGAACAATAAAATTGACACCAGTTTTTTATCAATAAAAGTAGTGGAAATAAATTAACATTTACAATTCAAAGAGATATTCGTTCTGTTTATAAATGCGCGCTGCGCCTAATACAGATGTGCGACTGGTAATGATTCTAACCTTTTCGCGGGAATTTGTCGCCCCCCCTCTCTGTCTAGACAGGGTTTAATAATGTGCGCGCCCTCTCTCGAAGGTCCTGTTATGTATCAGTTGTGATGATAAGGATATCTCATATTGCCGATAATCGACCCTAGAAATAACTGGGGTCATGCTATCGTCCAGATAGAGGTTCCTGATGACACCCCATATGCTGGTGCATCATCAATTAATAGGGGGAGCCTTGTTAGTTCCTACTAATATTTGACGTGTGATCAGTAACATATAATTCAATAACACCATTTATAATGTAATATAAAATTTATCATATTCAGGGAATGGCCTTTACAATATTCTAATGAATATACTTATGTGACTGAAATACAAAGATATTACAGTAAAAAAAGTATACAAATGTATATATTAGTAATTTGGTCTTAATTAGTATTTTACAATCGCACTAATTGTTTATACACAACATATAGGTATACACGGAAACGCTATAGGATCTTAAATCGATTTACCTGAAGTTTTGATGATTGGGGCACTTGAAACTCTAAGGACGCAACAAAAATAGCACAGGGCGACAACAAGAACTGTTATCATTTATAAATGATCTTTCGAAAAGAAAAATGAAATTTAGTTTAACCTTAAACATTACGCCAAACGTTTTCTTTACAAACAACAGTTTATCAAAACACAAACAATAAAAGCGACAACGAAGTATTAGGCGAGGTTAAAATCACCTGATGCAATAAAATTATGTATATAGGGAAATTACAAACGTTTGCTCACACAGATCACAGACGATTCAAAATCTTGCATTAAATTTTAAATTACCTCATTAGAGCACACCAACGTCTCGTACTGAGTTATTAATTAAATGATTTCCTCGTGGTTTTCTGGCCGAATGGTTAATAGCCAGGAAAATATTTACTTCTTTTTATTTTCTCTGATGAAACTATAATCTTCCAGAATTGACAATACGTATTAGTACAAAATGTGTTTATAACATCATTAACTTTCAGTATTAATATTGAATTTAAAATAATTATTTTTGAAAATAAGAACATTTTAATAATTCCTGTGCGCTTTGTAACAAATTAACTATATCAACACGAACAAAGTTAAATTAAATAACTTTTAAATTATGTGCTAGTTTATGCAAATTTTAATTACTACGGTACAGGTTAACTTAAGAAGTGAATTAGTGTTATCTTTATATCAATGTATGTTTGAAAGTTATTTACCTTCTTTTAGTAATTTATTAATAACCAGCACATTATATTTATTAGAACCAAGTATTAACTCTTCCCACGCCGGATATATCGTAATGGAAGACTTTTACCAAAACGCCAAATACCAAGCAAATCCGATATTACACATTGTGTCTCTCGAAGAGTTTTTTAGTTCACAAAAGACCTTCGAAATGGGAGGTGCAAACTCCGTGCCTATCACGGTTGATAAAGAAGTATTTTTAGACGATCTTCACTCCTCGGTAAGGAGAGGGGGTGCCCTTTGTATAGCGCCGTCCAACTACTAATCTGTTCTGTGTGTCCTACATAACCACAACCAAATATATCCGTTGTTTACCCACATGATAAGATAGGATGATAGCTTTTATTTATGAAACCTTAGATAAGGAAATGCTCGGACAACTAGTTTTTATATAATTTATTAGTTTGTACCAAGAATTTCAATTTAGATCAAATTCACAGTATGGTAAATGGTAAAACTTTTTACTACAATTCCCTGTTTAATATTTTTACGTTTACCTCGTATAGCATAATTACAATAAAAAAATTAGTTTCAAACTTAAAGAAAAATATATTTTATAGATGTCTTAGCGTTATGGGGAAATCGACGGTTTTATTATCAGCGTGCGAAGGGTTAAAACAGCAGGTATGAAAATTGACGTTTTCTATGAAATGTATATCGTTAACTGCAATTAAATGATTTGATTTGGTTTGAGCAGCCCTTCATCCTGTCTATCCACGTGTGCGCTTCCTCTTTCGGTATGATCTGTCGGGTCGCTTGATACTTCGTTGTATCGGTTTACTGATATTTTGCTTAATTTTGATATTGTCAATATTTTTTACCACTTTGTCAGCCATTAGGGAATTTTGACAATTAATGCACAGAGAGTCATAAGAAACTGTTTTTATACTTTTCTACATCTTCAACCAAATTAATATACGTTATTAGTTTGTAAATAATAAGTATCTAACGTCGAAAATCCACCACTGGGCACAGCAAAAACCAATGTGCCACTTCGATCTGGGCAACCTTATGGATGTCCAGTAGCGGCACATCACTAACCGCAAATGTGGAGATTCTGGGGTTCATGGGCAATTCGATAGGTCTAGTCTACTGTGGAAGATGACTGTTGGAGTTGGTGGGGTTTGTTCCCTTACCTCAGAGGTTCTTGTTAACCTCAACAAGGGTGTGCCACCACCTGCCTACTTTGACTGGAGAGGCTGGTTCAGAGCTGGCCTCCCCTTCTTCTGGGATGACTTTGAGATGTATAGCCCTAATTCTTCCTCATGGATCTCGATAGGAGGCGGCCCCTACTCCCTAACCTTACCCATCCTGAATATCCTATCACTCCGGAAGCAGCGCAAAGGTTCTTACGGGGCTAAGTGCAATTTATAAACTTCTTGTCATAAGAGAACAAAAAAAAAAACGTTGAAAATAGTAACAATCATAAGTACAACAACAAGTTCTTACTTTTTATGTACGAGGATTGTTTGTAAAGCAATTAAGTATTTGTTTACTTTCTCGTACTCGATATTTGGCGATTTGTAATATTCGAATTAAGATCAGTCATCTGACTAATAAATTCCAGAAACTCGGAACCAGCTGATAATGTAACTGATAATGTGATGAAATGGAATAGCTAGAAACTTTTGCCGAATCATTGAAACCATTACTGGTGAATGCCGATTCGTGGAATTATCTCGTTCCATAAAACATTATAGCGCCAGTAACTTTCAAATCTGACATATGGTAGGGGACAATATTGCAACATCCTCCATGAAGTCTTATTTTGTCTCCTGTCTACCATCTGTACCTTCCCATACCCGGACACTCTTGGGCGATCAGCGATGTGAGTACTCGCATTCATAAATTTGTTAATAACTGCATATCTTTATTGACGTTAGATTAACATAAATATACGAAATGGTGTTTAAAAGCGACTAAAATTTTGAAAATAATACTTTAAATTAAAATTATTTTCACCAAATAGGATCTTGGTGACATTTTCGTTACATTTTTAAGAAAGGAAAAATGTGGAAGTTTTTTTTAACTCTATTACTTTTTATTTATTACTCTTTGACTATTTGTCATGTTTATTTTGTGTCTTTATGATTAGTCCTGTTGACGTTACTAACGTTAATAAAGTATTAATTTTTAATTCTATAACATCTTAATATTGTCCTTTGTTATTTTTATCAAGATGACTAGTGATTCCGTCAAAGTTGCATTTGTCTATCTGAATTATTTGAGCTCTAGAATTGTAAAAAAATCATTAGCTTCAATGAAGTTTCTTTAGTTCTTTATGAGCTATAGCTTAGGCTGCTGATTAAATTTGTCGTCTCATTGTATAATCTGTTGATAAGTTTTATTGCAATGAATATGTTTAAAACATTTTATGAGAGTTTGCAAGAAAACAAATTTATATTCATTATTTTTCTTTAGTGAAAATACGAAAGTCTACTTCGAGTATTCCACAGTCTTGGTGGACCTCGTTTTATTAGGCGTTGGTATCTGATATCGTATTTTAGTTTCTCAAATTTTATATTGAGAATATAAAACATCCAGGTAATAAATTACGGATATTCTTAACAATAATTCAATTTTCGATTGACGAAAGAGTCCACGTAACTATCTAATTGGAGCGAACCAATATATTTTCAACTTCTGTTTCTTTTTATTTATAAATTCTTTCAGAAAGATTGTTATTTGAACTCCCAGATATATATTATCAAACTCAATACATTCTTTTTTCAATAAAGGACCGATCCAATGGTCTAAATCATCCACACACATGACCATTCAGTAAAGTCTAGGCCCTATCTGGCCTATTGCTGCAGAAAACGATGAACACCAAGTCTTATGCAGAGAGTTATCTTGTCTGGTAAGGCTAAAAAATCTTATGAGGTTCAATTAAAAGAAACTACAGAAATTCTTCGTTAACAGCTTATTTTTCTGGACTCCAGTTAAAATAAAAATTCATTCAGTTATAAGTAATTTGTCATAATAAGTACTGAACTATGGGATCAATTCGTGTATCAGGAAAAGTATTACGATAACTGTTTGGTATAGGAACTTTATTGTTAATTTTTTTTTGAAACAAAATTTCATTTCAAAAACTTTTCCTACTCAAGAAACAGACGAGAAACATTTTGAAGCAGTCGGAACTAAACTTAAAACCAAAAATTCAAAATTAATTGTCATTGGCATCTACAGGTCTCCTAGTGGCAACGAAAACATGTTTTTTTACAAAATTAGAATCCTTACTAACGGACCTGACGAATCATCGCCTTGACTACATCCTGATGGGTGATTTTAATATAAACGTCCTTGGACAACAACCAGCAAACCACAAAACGATTAGCAGATTTATTCAGGTCATTTGACCTCGAGTTGCTTGTCAAGACCCCAACAAGAGTGACAGCAACGACAAAATCGGCTATTGACAATGTTATCTCCAACCTTCCTAATGTCGCAGTGTTCTGTGGTGAATACAGCGATTTCTGACCACTATGGCCAAGAGGCCGTAATTAGTGGAACAAAATTCATTAGGGAGCCCAAAATTTTCCAAAACCGTAAGAGACACAAGGCCAGAAAATATCGCTCTCCTCAACCACTTTCCTTTCGAAAGAAAAGTGGGACTTTCTAAATTTTATCCAAACCAGTTGAGCAACAGTTTGAAACTTTTAATAGGTATTTAAACTTTTATTTAGATCTATGTTGTCCAAAAAAAGAACCATCAAAATTGGTCAAAAAATGACAAACAATAAATGGATCACTAAAGGAATTCTCATCTCGAGAGAAAAACTTAAGTTTTACTCTGAAATTTATAAACAAACACAAGATGACAATTTTTAAAAACATTTTTCCGGAAATATAAAACAATTTATAGAAAGGTGATCCATGCAGTAAAAGCATATGATGTCTCAAAAGCGATTATATCTTCAAAAAAACATTTCTAAAACTATTTTGGGGCATCATTAACAATAAATCAAATCCTTCAAAAATAGCACAGATCAAAATTGGGGATCGGCTTTTGGATGATGAAACTGAGGTGGCTAACGAGTTTAACAAGTTTTTTTGCAACTGTGGCTTGTGACCAAGGCCCTCGGCCATCGGCTCCTGTAGTAAAACTCCACGAGAAGACAAATTCCATCAGCCTCTATGTGCTTGGCACCGGTCGACGAGAAAGAACTCGTCAGTATTATTCAGCAGCTCCCAGCCAAAAAATCGAATGATCTTAATCAAACTCAATGTGGCTCATAAAAAAATGCTCGAAGCATTCATTGGGTGAGGCCTCTGACCGCCTTGATAAATTCCTCATTTCAATTGGGAGGTTTTTCCCTCACTCCTGAAGATGTCAAAAGTAACCCCTATCTTTAAAAAAGACGACCCTACACCCATGAATAACTATCGGCCCGTCTCTATTTGCCTATCTTAAGCAAACTATTTGAAAAGTTGTTTTTAGTGCGAATGCTTCAGTTTCTGAATAAACACAATCAGCTCTCAAATGACCAATTTGGCTTCAGAAAGGGCAAATCGACAATAGATGCAATTGTGGGTCTTGTCGATATGATTGTAGAGGGATTGGAAAGTCGAAATCACACTTTAAGTGTGTTTCTCGATTTATCTAAAGCTTTTCGATTGTGTTGACCATATTACACTGCTTGACAGACTGGAATCGCATGGGCATTCGAGGCGTGCCTCTCACATGGCTTAGTTCATTCCTAAGTCATAGAACTCAAGTTGTCCAAATTTCTAATCATATTTCAAATTCTGTAAATATGAGTTATGGAGTTCCTCAAGGATCCATTCTCAGTCTAATTCTCTTCCTGCTTTATGTTAATGACATAAAATCATCACTACCACACGGTAAAATCGTGCAGTATGCTGATGATACGACTCTTTATTTTAACGAATCTTCGAAATCAGATTTGGAACAAAACGCATTTGTTGGAATGAACAGTTTGTGTCCAACATTTTCATAGCCTCAATCTAAATACAAACTCATCTAAATCTAACGTTTTAAATTTCACTTTAAACCCAGTAGACTTTGAGTATGGACCTAGCGTTATGATAGCGGATACAATACTAGAAAGAAGTCTATTCCTCAAAATTCCTTTGGAATTTACCTTGATCAAGGTTTGACATGGAATGTTCACATCGATCACGTTTGCTCAAAAATTAGCCTCAGGCATTTATGTTCTGAGGTCTCTAGCCAAATACTGCCCAAGTCAAGTTCTGATAACGGCGTATTATGGCTTGAATTTATCCACACCTCACTTACGGAATTGGTATAGTTAAAGGAATTTAGCTGTGCTCGTAGGGCCCAGATACTACCCTCTTAACAAACAAACGCTATCTGTGTGGGCGGGTTGCGTTTTACGTGCTAGCCGCTGAGATGAAGGCGCAACAATCTCTTTAAACGACTTTAAACTCACAATTTTTGATTTACAGATAAAATTGACAAATACATTATTTTCAAAAACACGTTATACAGCACTATAACAACTGAAAAACAAGGATAAGTCCTATTATTCCTATTATTTTGGTTTTCTCCTATTATTTAATTCCACCACAATCAGCACTTTCACAAAACAGACTGATTTAGCGAGTGCGATGAGTTATTCGGGCCAATACGATTCCTGAAAGGAGGGTTTTTTACCCATGAGTCACAGGAAATGTTTTCGGGACGCAGCGCATAATGCTACCCCGCCACCCCTCCCGCCTATCACCACACACTCAAGGACACGCGCACAGCTAAAGTCCTCGAACTGTACTATGGGGTGCCTGTGCAAGGAACCAATTTTCAAGAGTGTTTAAATTACAGAAGCGAGCGAATCCGCACCATTGCAAAATTGAAGTTTAGAGAGTCGTGTAGGTCAACTTTCAAAAGGTTGCAACAGTTAACTCTGCCTAGCCTCTACATTTTACAAACAACGTTGTAATTGTATGTCTAAATGTGCCTTGATTACGGGCCGAGACATTCACTCGTACGGGATTAGAGGCAGAGACAACTACCGAACTGGGAGACACAGGACGGTGGTTTTATGAACGCTTGCCTTCACAGGCAGGGGTTCATTTTATTAACAGATTGCCTAATGAATTAAGAAAAAGCCTCGACGCTCAGGCGTTTAAAAACTCGTTTAAAACGCTGTTTAGCGTCAAATGCATTTTGCAATGTAAAAGGGTTTCTGGAGTATGACTGGGAGACCACACAATAACAAGACTGACTCTCGAACGAAGTGGGAATTATTGGCGATGAATGAACGCGGAATGAGTGATCAAATGTATGTCTGAATGAGAGCTCGATGTGGTATGTATGTCCAAATTTTAACATATTTGACGTTTGCTATACAAATATATTTTGTCTCCGCAATAAAAAATTGACTATTGACTATTGTCTATTGACTATAATATGTAAATTATCAAACAGCATTGCTAAAGTGCAATTAGTATGTTATTTACACTATATTTTTTATAATTAAACTACAGTTTTTACTAACAATTCCTTCCCAATTGTGCAATTCGGTCAATTCTTTTTGTAAAATGCCCATTGAAATCCGAGGAAGGTTTTTATGAAGAAAAAGTTAAGAAAAGTTACCTGGAATATTTTGGAATTCAGAAAAAATTGTAGTTTTTATGTTTCATAATTCAAATTAAACTGGCACTAAACAGCTGTTGGCAGCTATAGTTCGACAAACTTTCTGAAACATCTGTTTACATTTGAATTTTATTAATAGTAAATAAACAGTGCTTGATCGGTAGTTATAACGAATTATAACAAAGTTTATAACAGTTTGTATAAGTTTATTAAAAATTCACTGGATACTTTACAAGCAGAGTGGCGCAGTCAATATAACGACTTGGATTGTAGATATTAATATTCCAGAGTATCAATATTTAAATTATTAATGAGACATCCAAGACGATATAAAATATTTTTTGATTAGTAAGCTCCTAGTGAATATTCAGTACAATTTATTACTAAATTGTTTAACTATTAAATACTATCTGGTTTGTCTAAAATAAAAATCACAGTTCTAAATAAAAACAATGGATTTATTGTAAACTGGCAAATTAATAAGTTCAATGTTTCAGAATTTTTATCACTCTATTTTCCACAATGAATTGACAAACCTTTTAGTAAATTTAAAAGTTCCTTTGGCAAGAAATAAAAATATTAATAAAATATATCAAACAAAATCAGAGCTCTCTTCTAAAATAAAATAATAAAGTTTTAAAATAAAAATCTAATACCACTTGGAAATAACTAAAATAAAAATGTTCACTTCTAAGTACACTCACAAATCAAAAATAAAAATTTAAACTTCTTTTTACAATAGTTGAACCTTAACTTTCAAGTCTCTGCAATTCAGATTACAACTCTCTCAAACAATTATTAATGTTCAATTAATTTCCAATTAATAATTCACAATAAAACAGTTCCAGATAAATATTAATAAATTGCTACTATTCCAAATCTCAATTAAAGTTATTAACAAAGTTCAATTTTAATTCACTTTTCTTGCAAGCATGAACCAAATGTAACTTGTATGATAACATATGCACTATTGTTCTTCGAGAATAAGTTATTCAGATTGCTCTGTAGTTTCTATGAATTAAATTTTTTCCTATAAAAAAGACAACAGAATTAATTTAATATCAAATCAGGAAGACTATTTCAATAAAACGTACACTAAATTTGGTGCTTACCTCAAAATCCCTCGCGGAAAAGAAAATTAAGAAACACGGCGCACTGTAATCAACTTAACTTACTAAATGACCAAAAGAAGGGCGAAAATTATGAGCGGGCGCTTAAATACTTCCCTTTCCAATCAACTTTGCAGGACATCCGCGGTGTTCTCTCATTGGTCCAGCTGTATCAAACCAGGAGAACAATACTCGCAACAAGACAAGTTCTAATTAATTCAAGGCACTCAACCTGCCTGCCTAACAATTTAAAACTACCAGTACTAACTTGCCAAAGGATTACATATTCGTTTTTTACCCTGACTTTTCACAATCTAATCTAAAATTAAATCCCAATATTTCGATCCCAACATTTTCATTCAATTTAAGCTTTAATTAAAAAAAATAAACCAATGTAGCTTTAAAAACGCTACAGTAGTGTAATGCATATAGTAAATAAAACATTAATCAATATATAAATTTTACTCCAGATTGCGCCAGTGACGAATTAAAATCATCTAATGCATTAAATACTGTTATAAAACTAACCTTATTGAACAAAGTTATGACTGTTTTCACATAAGCTACTTTAAACTGGTAGGCTTCCTTGACATTATAATATTACATTTTAACAATGGCTTATGGAAAACAGAGAAATGAATACTAACATGCCTTAACGATTCATTCTTTCCCTGGCTACAGTCCAAAAAACAAGTGTAACGCAAAACTTTAATAACGATTATTTTGGAATGTTGCAAAACCTTAATAAAGATTTTCCTCTTATACCGGAAGTACATAAGAAGTAGGTAGGACTTTCCCCTACGTTGTATTAGGATTTTCCGTCCTACTTATGTGTGTATTTTCTTTATCAGGACAAGGCAAACTCAACTATGTCAACACGATTGACCAAACTAGATTTCCGAGAACTAGATAACCGAACGTATATAGTATTTTGTTCGAGGCAGTATGGCAAGCTAAACTGTGACATAGTAGGAAAGTGAATTTAAACGGTCTTAAGTAGGCACTTTTTACCCAAAGTAGGCATCTCAGTCCTACGAAAGTATATACATTTTTTCTTCTTCAGAACAACAAGGCAAACTCTACTATGGTACTGGAAATATCTTAGACCTAAAATATATGACAAGTACTGAAAATATACGCTTTTTGACCGAAGTAAGTTTCCGAGACCTGTGTAATCCGATATTTGCGTTTTCTTGATCGGGATGACAAGGCAGATTCAGCTGTGACGTTATGTATCTAATTAATTAGAACCAGAAATCCTCCTACACGTGCCAAATAATAATATCTACCTGATGTATGCCTACTTACGTTTTAAAATTTGTATAGGACTCCCATCATATTACATCATAATATTGCTTTTACTAAGTAATATAAGGACTTCGGTTTTAAAGATTGCGTGCGAAGCCGCAGGTAACAGCTAGTCCTATAAATAAAAATGAATGGCGAAATATGACGGTAAGCGCTAATCTCGATAACGGCTTGACCAATTTGGTTGATTAATTTTGTAAAACGTTCATTGAAATCCGAGGAAGGTTTTTATGAAGAAAAATAAAAGAAAAGTTACCTGGAATATTTTTAAATTCAGAAAAAATGTAGTCTTTACGTTTCATAATCCAAATTAAACTGGCACTAATAAACAGCTGTTCACACCTTGAGTTTTATGTCGACATCTGTTTAAATTTAAAATTGATGAAATATTAAGTAAACATTGCTTGATCAGTAGTGCAATGGAAATAGTAAATATGAAGTTAATATATAAATTTTAATCCAGATTGCACCAGTGATGGATTTAAATAATCTAATGCATTTTAAATATTATTTAAACGCCGTTATGTAATCAACGTTAACGAATAAAGTTATGAATGTTTCCAAATAAGTTACTTTAAACTGGTGGGCTTCCTTGACGTTGTGATGTGGAATTTTAACAGTGGCTTATGGAAATGGAAAACATAGAATGAACACTAACATGCCTCAACGATTCTTTCTTTCCTTACTTCAGTCCAAAAAAACAAGACTTATATGATACAAACCTTTAATAATGATTATTTTGGAATGTTGCATAACCTTAATAAAGATTTCCCCCTTATACCGAAAGTACATAGGAAGTAGGTAGGACTTCAACGTATGACGTATTAGGCTTCTTGGGCCTACTTATGTGTGTATATTTTCTTCCTCAGGACGAGGCAAACTCAACTACGTCTCTGGAAAAATTTTAGACTGAAAGTACATAAGAAGCCGGTAGTAGACGATTTTGATGATAGCAGATTTACGAGAAGTGCATAATCAACGTACATAGTATTTTGATCCAGGCAATATGGCAAGTTAAACTGTAACATAGTAAGTGAATTTAAACGGTCTGAAGTAGGCACTTTCAACCGAAGTATGCTTCTCGACCCTACGTAAGTATATATTTTTGCTTCGTCAGGACAAGGCAAATTCTGCTATAGTAGGCTACTGGAAATATCTTAGACCTGAAAAATATGGTAAAGGCTAGAAATATACGCTTTTGACCGAAGTTGCTTTTTGAGACCTGTGTATTGTATTTTCTTGATCAGGGTAACAATGCAGACTCAGCTGGGACGTACATGTATAATTAAAACCAGAAATGCTCCTACACGTACAAAACATTATATACGAATTAAGTTAAACTATGATACTATTTACCATGAACGTAAATAATATCTGCCACCAGCATGCCTACTTTCGTTTTAAAATTTCTATAGGACTCCATCATATTATATCATAAGTGCTTTTATTAAGTACTGTAATAATTATAAGGGCTTCGGTTTTGAAACTTTTGTGCGAAGTCGCGGTAACAGATAGTAAGTTATACATTGCACAATAATTAAAAAAAAATTATGGTTGCCTGTAAAGTCGGTTTTACGGGCGAAGATTTTACGTGACAACGTCTTTTTCTCGGTAGAATATTTATTGATATGAATATTATTAAATTGCACAATAGGAACAAGGAATTGAATGAAAATAAGAATTGCACAAATTTTAACTATATAAATATATTTTGTTTACTAAAACATTGTACATAATTTGAAATTAATTAAAATTTGTTATTGTAAATGGTAAAGTTGAATAAAACATTTACTAAAATTGGAATTTGAAATTCTTGCTAAACACAGTTAAATTCTAACTCCGCGCGTGGTGATTGGTCGGTTTAGTTCGTTTGTTTGGTCGCACTGTTATGACAGGTTAGAGGTTATAATTTGTTATTTTAAATGTTTGACTAGCAATACGCGCTGTTTCTTCTCAATCGACTGAATTACGATTGATTGCAGAGTGATTTAAACTAATAATTTACTTAACACTATCAACATTTGTCAATAGTGTGACATAACCTATAAACTCAGTTTCTCAACTTTTGTGTCAATCTAACAATTAATCAATCAATCATAGTTTACGATAATGAAATATCAGTGTACAATTATTTACCTTTATTGTTGTAGTTGTTGTAAATGACGAATCTAAGCACTCCACATTTTCACGAATAAACATAGTTATCTGCTTTATCCCGTGCGGCGGACCCACAGTTATCTGCTTTATCCCGTGCGGATCCCGTGCGGCGGACCCACTGGACGGGCATCGTAACGTTACCGGGCGTTACACTTTTTCATGAGTGACTCCGAGCCGCAACCTAATTTAAGACGTTGTCACGTCAATATTTATTATTTAAAGCATTTCATTTTTTTGAAGTGAAAACTTCTTTAGGCGCGTTGAGCGTTTTGGTAGAGGGTAAAATCCTTGGTTCGCGTCACCGACATGCTAATGATACTAACCTGCATGAAAAAGTCAGTCTCGCTGTGTTTTTTTTTTTGTCATAAAGGCGACTTGTACGCAACATCTTTGATTGTATTAATGTAAATACATTCACGATTTTCAAAATTCCAGGAAACTATAAAGAAATATCGAAGCTAGTAGAAGAAAAATTAGGGAAATTTAGAGTTTGGCCATGGGAACTTTGACAAAAGATAGTAACACTAACCTTTTTTTAGATTAGTAATGTTAATCTTAAAAAAGGAGCAAACAAGTAACGAGCTCCTCACGCAGCAACAAAATGGGGTGATCGCAACCGGCGAAGAGAAAGAGTGGGGGCAGAGCCGAGCAGTATCGATAAATCCCGAAAATTAGTCGACTGGTCAGAGCCAAGCAGTTCCGACAAACCCTGAAGTTCTTTTGAGAACTTTAGTATTTGAAACACTTTGTTAAGTATTCATATTTTAATAACCTCAAATATTACGATCAAGTTTTAACTTATAGCAATAGCAATAGATTTCTCTGTCTGTTTCTGTTTGTTGGATATATCGAGAATGAATAATACGCTATAGACTTGAAATTGTGCATGCAACTTCGACCAAGCCTGATATGTGTCATGTGTCGTCTGGCGTACGCAATTATAATGCTGACCTGATCTATAGTACATGACAATTATCGAATAATTTCTAACTAATAGTAATGTAACCTACAAATTATATTTATTTGATTAAGGCAGTTGGAAAATGCAATGAACCAAATATAATGTTACAAAACAATTTTATTGGTTTACATGTTAATACAAAAGATTCAATTAAAAAACTCAACTTAATTGTTGATTTTGTATTTTGCAGACCCTGAAGATCATTTAACTACTATACTGAGAACACAAGTCTCGAATATTTTGAAAAGTTTAAATGTTTGCAAGCATGAATGCTTAAAATCATATTTGAGTGACTAAGAAAATTAAAAAAGTACAATTAGATTGAGAATTCACTTGTAAACAAACAAATTTATACATTTTGCGAGTAGGGCTCTTTTTAATCCTCCTGGATGTTTAATCCACCATCGAATGTTTTCTATCTACGCCACTGTATGTAACGGGGTTACTTTGTTACATTAGACTTCCTTACGTCTTTTGGGGTCTTTCGATACTCCCTTGTATTGGTTTAGACAAGATTAATTGCCTGTCATTAATTAATTACGTTGTAAAATCAAGGTTTAATGAAATAAATTTAATTGTGCTGCATCCTGCAGCATCCAGATTTGAAAATGTAATATATATGTATGTTGTACCAAATTACTGAAAGGTGTTTAACTCAGAGTATAAGCTAAAAACACAGTGGTACATTTTAAGAGATTTGTCAGATTAATTGCCTGCAATTTAACTGTGCTGCATCCTGCAACATCCAGCTTTGAAAATGTAATTTAAATATACGGTATGTATACTGTACTAAACTACGGAAAGGGGTTTGAAAATACAGTGATACATTTTAATAGGTTTGCCAGGTACTGAACTAAATTAAATTCAGAGGAGTACAGAGCGAGAACGCGCGGACTGCTCATTCCACTATTCCAATACACGGGCTATCTGTAATTGGCAGGAGGGGCCCCTCCATCCCCACTCTTTCTCTCCGCCGGTTGCGATCACCCCATTTTGTTGCTGCGTGAAGAGCTCGTGAACAAGTATTGCCCGTAATCATCTGTTGACTGTTTCTGTTTATATTTGTGTGTGAACCATGGAAGTGAATTGAGTGTATATATAAGGTCTCGCTCTCTCGCTGGGGGTATAAATTTCGTGTAGATAGTGTTGGTATGATAACGAGTTTATTATAATGGAAAAAGCTTTTGTTATACTTGGCGAGGCTTCTGAATCAGATGGTGAAGATGATGAAAAAACTGTATTATCAGTGGTAAGTTGGCAGCTAGCCTATCCGTTATAGGTTAGTTTCTTGGAACTAGGAAACTTTTTAAGGGTAGGGTACGATAAGCGGACCCGGTTTTTTTTATAGAAATTGGCAAATGATATTACTTAATGATAACCATCGATATAATTAATCGATGCTGATTAATTATTTTGAACAATTAATTTAAATAATCAATATCAACAGCTGTAAACACTTTCAAATAATACACTAGGGTAATATTTCAATCTTACATAAGTAACATTTCTCATACAGAAAAACCAATTATTTGAAATTTGTGGGAAAGAAACAAATGTAACTGTGAGAGGAGCAAATATGGTCTTCAGTTTTCTTAATTATGGTTTTAATATTTGTTTGATTACTGTAAATATTAAATTCATATTTTAATTTAAAACATTTGATTATTATTGAGGACTATAGATACCTATCTTTACATCGATTGATAGTCTAGGATTTGAGATGCAAATATTAGGTATCGATGATTACATTCTTCAATATAAAAAACCGGGTCTGCTTATTGTACCCTACCCACTTTTTAATTCACCCTATTAAGTTAAATTTTTGTCAGTGCTAAATCCATTTTACACAAGCTACTTAAGTTATTTATTTATTGTTCACTGTTTGTTACAAACTGGGACTGGGATAGTGGGCCCTACATAATTTTATTCAAGTATATAGAACAATACTATATTTGCCTTTATACTTTGTGCACTGGCTATTTATTGACACATAATAATGAAGTAAATCTATTACATACAAAATATTCTATATTTAGCCTAGTTTTGGTTAAAAAAATATGAAACACTTGTTCTTTATTATAGCATACATTCGTACAAAGTAAAAAATGATAAAACAAAAGTAAAATGAGTGCTGACTTAATAGGTCTACATGCTAAGCCAATCTCATATATAAAATAATAGCTTTAATATGATTGGTCTGTTCGATATGTAATGAATAATATTTTTGCATTTTATTTTTCTTCTTTTTCTTTAATTTTTTCTTTTTCTTTTTTCCCCACACATTTTCTGCTTTCTTCATCCTAAGCTGCTCTATAAACTCAATTACACCTTTTCTCAGCTTAATTTGGTATGTCAGTGACATTTTTCCAAACATTTCTGTTTGTTTTAGTATTCTGTGTAATGATATTAATGCAATATGTTATTCAAGTCTGTATTTTTTTTATAATTTTACCATTCATATTTATGAAAAATACTTCTTCTTATTAAAAACTTTTCCTCTTGAAAAAGTTATCGGCAACTGCTCTCTTTACATCTTTAAAGTATATTTACTCCTTTAACTTGTTTTCTTGGTGTCAGATTTGCATCTTCAGTTTTTATTTCCCCTCTGCAATCTCTTGCGATACATGCATATTTTTTATGTTATCTGTTATTTTCTTATTTAAGATTCAGAATTTCTTTTTTTTCATTTCTCTTGATTTCTTTCTCCTGGTCTTTTTTAGCTTGAAACTCTTGATGTGGAAGAGTGTGGGTTTAATTCATTTTTAATTGGACTTAATGTAGGTTTGTTGTTTCTTAAAGATAGTATAAGATATTCAGTTCTCTTCTCTCTTTTTGCCAAATCATCTATAAATTTTCTTTGGTACTTTCTGATTAAACAGAGGCCACCTATTCAAAGCACGCTGCGGCTGTTGTGGTTAGGATATTTAGGTTTACTAACCTAACTAACCGTTAGTATTTATTATGTAACTGCCCACCCAAAGTTGCAAATCCCGTTTATTATCAGTGGCCTCCGTTTAATTAGAAAGTACCTTTTCTTTATGCTATCTTTCCTTCCATATCCTTTTCTTGTCCTCATACTCAACAGAGCCTTTTTTAATTTTTCCATCCACACCTTATTGTTTCACGTTGCTTTGCTGAAAGCCTTTTCTTAACAGGAGCCATTTTCACTGCCTGAAATCAACTTCCAAACAGAATGATAATATAATACCTATTAAAGTTAGTTCAAAAGTGCTTAATGTACAAATAAGTCCTCCCTACCCTCAAATTATTCTGAGGGAAGTTTTAATATTAAGTATTAGTCAAGTTGAGCACATAATGAACAATTCAAATTAAAAGTATTGTTACACTTTACTTAGTAATATTAATTACTGTTTATAATATGGGGATAGCCTGTGTTAATTAATGAAACATAACAATTTAATGCAGTTTAAAAAGCTAACTAAATCATAACCAGAGTAAAATCTTACTATGTGTAGTAAGTTGCAATAAAACTATGTAAACAGTTTTAATACAGTAAAATGTTAAAAATTATGTGTGTTTTATACAAAAACAGCTTAAAATCATCTAAAGAATGATTTCTTATCTTTTTAACATATCAATATTTATGTTACATAAAAGAAATATAAAACTATCCTACCTGTACAATTTGCTGGCTTAAGATATGATGATATGATCTTTACAACTTCTCAACTTCACTTTTAATTTGAAATAATTTATAAACTCTTCATACTATAATAATATCTATAACCTTTTCACATAATAACCAAGATGGACGAGAATATTTCTCTCTTCCAGAGAAGAGTACTGCTGACACCTACAAAGTTTTTTTTAGAACTTTTAAAACTTATGTAGTAACTTTTAATGGTATTATTAAAGTAAAAAATATGGATTTTTGTTAATATAGTCAGATATTATGCATATTTCAAACAAAAATAAAGATGAAAACGTACCTCTTGAAACTATCCACGGACATGGTTAGTCATGTTCTGTGGACTTATTTTTATTAAATTAATCTTTTTGTTTTTACTTTAAACTTGATAGTCGTAAGGTAATGTGTTATAGTTTCCAAATTAATACAAAAAATTATGAATTTTATATTAAATAAATGATACTATTCATAAGGACAAGTTATTTGATAGTTTATGGAGAATAAGCCATATATGAGCCCTCACATTATCTGAGCTTGAATTTAAGTACTATCTCAAGGGATGTGTTTCGTTTTTTGTTAGAAGTGCGGGTTGACATTAAAACTCATACTGAGAACAGTTACAATGGATAGTCGAGATAGTTGGAGTGGCTGACCAGACGGTGTTAATAAAAATAACTATTAAGAAAATGTTTAGCCAAAATATGTGTAATTAAGCATTCTAATAAAAATCAAAGCTCACTGATGTTTTTAATTTTAAAGGTAAGAAGTACGGGAAAGTCATCTTCACAATCTTTAAGTAAAGGAGTAATTGTAGCAGGAGAAGCATCTGAGTCCGAGAGTGAATCTGAAGGTAATATTCTATTTAATTTAAAATGATTTATTTTGATTTCATGGTTGTATTTCTTTAGGTAATATAAAAATATTATATTATGTTGTGACTGTGTGTGAATGAATAAAATGAGAAACATCTGTAAAAAATGGTAATAAATAGAAAAGCTTTGTGAACAAAAGCTTATTAATTTTAAATTTTCATTGAAAATGTACAATTGAAGTGTTTAAATTCGCAGAAACTTGCCGTGAGGCTTTCTTTGCCAAAAGTGGAGCAGTAACAAATGATCCAGAAGAAGATCATCTGCAATCAACACAGTATGATTCATTACTTCATAAAAAATTAAGTGAGTATTGCGTTTACAGATTGGACAACACTCATTTGATTGAGTTTTAGGAATCTCCTTTTAATAGTTGTCGTGGTTGGATTATAAATTGTAGAGTTTATGGGAGTTAAGAGAAGAAATTTACGAGAAGAGAATAGCTTTGGAGAAAATACATTTTGTAACACACCCTAAATATTATTAACCTTCTAGATCTTAGATAAAGATTATGATGTAAAGGCAATGTGACACAATATCTTCCAGATTGTAGTCGGGGATTTGGAGGATTAAAAGCTTATTTATCTCTTTTAATTACCGCGGCATCTGCATATCAGATGATGTGATAAAAACCATAAATTATCTGTGTCAATTGGCTCCACGTTGCTTATTTAGATGATATTTAATATAGTACACACTTGAAATATCTGAGAAACAATTGCATTGGTTATTTTTCAATTTATCGATTATTACCCACTTTTTGTTTTCTTCCTCGTAGGTCTTTGAATGATGATTAAATATGATGTTACGCGTTTGGCTAGTAACACTGTTAACTTTGTACTGTAACTGTTTTTTGATGTAACAAAATGTCATAAAGCAAACACAAATTACATTTATTAGTGTAATAATATCAATATTGATATTTGGATGTTTCCATAGTAATGAGCTTTTGTTTGCTTTATTGTTTCTAATTGTTTTCAAATATAATTTTGACAATCTATTGTTGACATTAGTTTATTGCAGGAAAATATATTATTGTGCTTGAATTTTTTATGCTTTCATGGCCTTTCACATGGTATAGCTAAAATAAATCATTATGAACAATTTAGAATGAAACTCCAAAGTTGATATAAAAGTTTTTTTATTTCCTACTAACACATATTGAAAATATGTTGTATTTAATTTTTTCTATAAAAATATGTATTAGAATAGAATACATTTTATTGCATTGACAATATATATTACATTGTATTGTAATAGTCAATAATACATAATAATAATAATATATCCATTCACTCGACTTTCCATTCAGTTGCACACAGGCACACATTCATACATATACAAAAAAACTAAATTCATAATTCGTGGGATTAACCCCCAGGATTGCAACACCGCCGCGAATATCAGTCCCAAGTGTGCTCCATGAACTCGCCAACTGAGTAAAAAGCACAATACACCAGGTAGTGTTTTAATTGGGTTTAAAATTTTTTGGGATTTGTTTCTAAATTTAGTGTTTTAGGGAGATTTTTAATGAATTTGATCCCAGCTTGAGAAGGGAGGTGTTCAAATATGCTGTTGGGCTCGAAAGCGCCCCCGAGCTCTTGTCTCGTATCTGTGTATATCACTGCCCTGTGTTATACACTGAAATTGACAGTAAAATGAAGTCTCTAAAATATACAAGCTTGGTAGAGTTAGCAAGTTGAGCTCCCTGAAGGCACTTCGACATGACTCTCTGTTGTTCAATTTTGCGATGATTCAAACAGCTTTTTTTTGCAGTCTGAATACTTTTTCCAAGTTTGATATGGCACAACTGCCCCACAGAGAAATTCCATACGACAGGTATGGAAATATTAATCCATAGTAAGCCATCATTAAGACATCAGGCGTACACAAAATTTTGATAAATTTCGTAGGACAAAAATTCCAGTTGCCAATTCAGCGCATACACTTTCAATGTGAACTTTCCAGGTTAACACTTTATCTAGGTGTATTCCTATAAATTTGGCAGAATCAGTTTCTTCCAGAACAATGTTATCCATCATTATTGTTGAGGTTTCATAAGTATTTAACCCACGTATACAGAAGTTGATGTAATTTGTCTTTTCATGATTAGTTTTGAGATTATTTTACCAGAAAATTTTGAATGCAGGAATTAAGATCAATGAAGGTTTGAATCTCCAAAGAAGTCAGAGAATCAGCCAGGAAACAGAGAGTCGTGTCATCTGCGTATTGAATGATTTTCCCATAGAAGGCTGACGCATGGATGTTATTCACATCAATCAAGAAAAGGACAGGACCCAAGATTGATCCCTGTGGGACTCCTTTGTATATTCTAATACTACTTGATACTGCATTCTGGACCTGAACACATTGACTTCTGCTGCTCAAGTATGAGTGGAGCCACTGGTGTGATGTCCCCTGTACACCACAGCCTTCCAGCTTGTGTAGCAATATACCATGATTAACTGTATCAAACGCTTTTGAGAGATCAAGAAAGACACTGAGCGTTCTTTGATGTGTCTCAAATCCTTCCACAATAAAATCTACAATTTGTGTGATTGTTCCTAAAGTTGATTTCCTGGTCTGAAACCAAATTGTTGGTCAGACAAAATTTTGTGTTTGTCAAGAAAATTAAGAAGTCGGTCCAGGAACAGTTTTTCAAAAATTCTGCTAAAAACAGGTAAAATTGAATTTGGTTTTATTATATAATTTGTTTTGTTGTCCAGAGAACAAAAAACATTATGAAAGTTTGTCAAATGGTAATTGAACAAAAATTTTTTCTTAAAAGCTAGCAAATGTACAGAAAGTTTAGGCTGGAAATTTAAGGGGGGTAGAAAAGCAAAATTGCTACATTAGTCAAAGAGTTAAAAAATATGTCTAGGGTCTGTAGGCAAAACTCAGAATTATGAATTTGTTTGTTTTGTTACCAATTAAATGTATGGTGCTCCTCAGCAACTAATTTCTAAAGCAATGAAAAATTAGTGTTTGACTATAGTTCTTGCCAGTAACATAACATATTTATTTACATATTTACTAGCAAAATTATTTAGTGTTTTTGTTTTTATAATTAATTTTAATAAACATTGAATCGCAAAAAGTACTTGCTCTGCCGGGACTCGAACCCGGATCTCTCACTTGCCGGATGAATGTACTACCATTACACCACAGAGCCCTCACTTTTTACGATTCAATTATTTTGTATTTGGCCGTATCTGTCACATATGCGTTTAAATAACCAAACTAACATATGATCGGAAGACCAAATACCTATCAAATGACTTTTATTTACTTTAAATTTGTATAAGTGGTAATAGCCTTATTTAATTTCAATAAACATTGAATCGCAAAAATCATAATATACTCAACATCCTGTTCTCAGGGAAATGTGCAATCACAGCTTTACAGTCATGTAACGGGTGAGCCCGATTTATCCATGTGTCTATAGTGCAGCCTCTCCACACAGAAGTGCAACAAAAGCTCTAAAATCCATAGTGTTATTATGAAACTAAAGACTTCTAAATATAAGGTTGTTTAGCCGTGATTGTCCCTCTAGATCAAGCAGTTTTGAAGTTATCTTAACTTGCTTTGATTTCAATGCTTGTACCTACTCCTTTAAATTTTTGTTTTTGATCTCCAGAACCTCGATCTTGCAGTGAATATTTCCAAGACTGCTTTAGTTGCTAACTTAACAAGTTTGTTATCCTCCATCCACTGTGTCTGAGGCAGCAATTCGACATGCTCCACACCTGTTGCCAATATCAACATCAAAACTACCTGGCTGCTGTCATTTGGCGTAAAAAACATGTAGATAGTTCCCGTACTCATGGACTCACTAATCACTCATAACCACAGTATTTGAATGAAAAAAAAATACACTCACTATGCACACTGAGCGAATATCCTCAACGAATATCCAGCACTGCATTAGTTGTCATGCACAGAACACGTTGCAACATGCACACCTAATCACGTTGCCTTTGCCACACACTTATTGATATTAATAATGACTAACTGAGCCTTCCTGATAAAAACTGACACAGACAGTTACTGAAGCAGTTAAGCGATGGTATATGATAGGTTGATCACTAAAACCCAGAAATATATGATTTTACTCGGGAGCTACTGAAAGTTCTGACTACCATAGTGAATTCAACAACTATCTATTAATCTTTAACTCAAGTGCCATGCAAATGGATATCTACAACTAGACAAAGTGGAATTTTTACTGTTTTTCAATTAATTACTTTGACTTATGACTAATAAAAGTTTTGATGGTAGAGAGCATGTATGTTAGTTAATACTGTTACTGTTTGTTTTTGTGCAGGAGAGTGCAACAGATCTCTTCACAATAATGTATGCACTGAGTCACGTCAGAATCTGGTGAATGCGATCAAAGTTCTCAATTCTACCAACCAACAACTGTTGGTCACACAAATCCAAATACAGGATGCTGCCACATCGCTCAGCAGAGCATTTAATCAATTAACCAAACTAAGTGAAAATTTAAACACTCTTTTAGCTACACCTTACATTCCAGAAATAAATATTTCATAATTGTCAATAAGGATTACCACTTTGAGTGCTGGCCTGGTTATTTTGCCTCTTTATAGATTGCTGAGCATGTTTATAATAAAAAAAAGCATAAGTTAAAAATGCTTATGTAAAATATACTTATATTCCTGTATGACTTTTGTTTTACTCTTTCAATTTAAAAATAATATAATCATTATGAAAAGAGAATACAAATGCGTAGCAAGTTTTAAAGTAAAGATTAGTTTACACATGTTATTAAAGGAAACATAAACTGAACGTATTTACTGTGATTTTATGAAGAAATATGAAGAATACAATATATCATTCAATTGAAAACATCAATCATACAAAGCTATGGGATCCTCATTCTTCACAGGTTTGGTGTTCAGTAAAACAAGGGGATCCACACTCAGTGTTAATTTTCTGTATTGTTATTATATGATAAAAATGTGATTGTAACTAGTGCAATAATGTGTTAAAATACAATTTATAAAATGTAATTTGTATTATTTAACTGTTCCCTTTCATAGGCTGTGATCATAAAAATTTTACATCTAAGAGCTATGATCAGTTAAATAAAACCCTTATTATATAAAAAAATCCAAAAAAACTTATTAAATCCCTAAATTTAATTTAGTGTGAACACTATTGAAAGCATATGAGTTGTGTGCTTATCAGTTGCACCATTTAATCTGATGTAAAATTATACATTAATGTTTGTTTCGTTGACCTGTTAGACAGTGTTGGGATTAAGTATGACTTATATTGTAGTTGCTGTAGTATTTGCAAGTGTTTTAAAAACAAGTTTACTCAATTCTGTAAGTATCCAAAGCAAGTATCTTTATTATTGCATGCTCTATTTACTTTACTAGAGATTATTATATGTTAATAAATTTACATACAGGGTCCAAACATTTCTTTAACAATCTTAATATATGATTTTCAGGTCAAAATAAGTAAGAATTTCATCTAAAGTTTGGTTATATCTTGCTTAGTTTACCATCTATCTGTTCATATTATTTAGAAAAAAGTGATATCCTTAAACTGAATAAAGGTATAACATTCAAACTTTGCAAACTTTTAAATCTAGTTAAGACATGGCTTTAAAATAAGTTTCAGTAAAACCGTTACTAAATAAAATCAACAAGTAGTCAATTCAGCTATTAACCCGCCATCAGGCTCCTTGTTAGATGCCATCTAACAAAATTAGTCTTACATAAGAAAGTTTTTATAATAGTTATTCCTGTCACCTGAGCGTGACTATATTAGGAACATGTTACAATGTTAATAGTATATTTTATGGGTAGGCTGAAGGGTGGGGAGGGGGGAATTGAAGAGTGTCACAAGACGGATAGTGCCAGTCTTACTGTTAGATACTGTCTTCGTGCAAGCCTATTAATGTTTGTGTTTTTGTGTCAGAGTGGTTTGTTGTCGTCATACGTTTTAATATTATTTTATTTGTGTTTTCTGATTATTTATTAGTTAAAAATTGTATTTTTATAATGGAAGGACCTGTTGATGAAAGTATCATTTTAAGTTGGATAGATGCTTTAGAAGAGTTGGGAGAAATCCAAAATGTTTTTACAATCCAGTGCGGAACAACAAATTTACACCCTACAAATGTGAAAACTGCAGAAGATCCATATTATTGTATAGAACACAATGTATCAACTGTACACAAATGAAACACATGCATTTCCACCATAGACGAGTAATCTGTGCAGACTCAGCTATATTGACATGTAACTTGTTGCACATTTTTGTGTTATCTTAACATTATTTGTAATGAACTTGATATATATTTAATATGAATATTTTATAATAAATATGCTTTTCAGTGTGTATGTATATATGTATACATACATTGTAACATCAATATAACAAACCACTAAAATGGGAACAAAAATTGTTTTAATAGTAAACAGTTTAATATTAAGCGATTAAGTTGTCAGATGTCAAATGTTAGATGCCAGCTATACAGGAGCCTACTGGCGTGAATCAGGTAGACAAATCTGATGGCGGGTTAAATGTAAAGATAGGTTGAAAACCTAATGATTGCGTAACTTAATTGATTTTATTCAATAAATTAGTTCATTTAAAGTAACAAAAAGTATATTAATAAAATTGTACTAAGCAACAAATTGTATATTTAATAAATATTATTTGGTTATAATACATAAACAAGTAAAACAAAATTTAAAGAACAATGTGACAACCAACATGTAATGCATTGAAATAAAATTCATAGCTATAGCAAGTGCTTGATTGGATTTATTGGGCCAAGTGAACAAAATGTAGTTGTGGCTATTGCTTAACTATTAAAGTTATAACTAGGTTTGATGCGAATAAAATGTAGTTGTAACTACCCCTTAGTTAACAACGTGCCTTTCTCCAGATGGAGTACATACAACTTGAAGTTGAATTTGAAGGATGAATAATAAAGTAATTACTAGTTCGTCAGTATAGTTGTATCTTATAATTTTTAAGTCTTTGGTTGGGTACATTTAACTTTACTTGGCTCTTGTTAGTTTGTCTGTTTGGACAAGCCAGATATGAAAATTATTACTGTATTTGAAAGAATGTGAATAACAGTAATCCACTGGTAGGATATTATAATAAAATGTTAATAATATATGTGCCCAATGGTCTGCAATCTAATTGAAAACTGAAACTAGGAACCTTTGTGTTTGCAACATCTCACTAAACACACACACACACACACACACACACACACACACACACATATATATATATATATATATATATACTTTGGAAAACTAGGTGTTACCCGAGGCTTCACATGCAATCTTCAAAATCAAAGCTAGAGCTTTCTTAGTGAAAGCATTTTTTATGTAATATGATGGAACCCTACAATTTTGTAAACATAAATAGATGTATCAGTTACATATTATTTCAGTATCCATAGTTGAGGGATTCAAAATGTAAATAAAATTATGACTGGTTCTGTTTTCATGTTTTGTTGTTTGAATAAATATATACATATAAATCTCGATTATATTAGTTTAGATTAATTTTCTATCTAAGGTATTTCAAGTACCACAGTTGAGTTTGACTTGTGCCCCGGTCAAGAAAATATATACCATCAAAAAGCAACTTCAATTAAAAAGTGTGTACTTTCAGCTCTTTTAATTTACTCTTTGTCTTAAATTTTCAAGGTGCCAAAGTGATAGTTTACTTTTTTGTCCTGATAAAGGAAATATATATATATATATATATATATATCTTATGTACAACTGAAAAGTTACTGCTGTCCAAAGAGTCGGACATAAACGATTAAATTCACTTCTGCTCTAATTTAATTATGGTTCCACAGTTGAGTTTATTGTTACACTGACCAAGAAAATAAACATATATGTGTGTTTTGGAATCCTACTTTCATTTAAAGTGTTTATTTGTGGTCTACAATATTTCTGGTGTTATATGTAACATTGAGTTTTACCCTGATCAAGAAAATATGTGCATACTTAAGCTTAAAATGACTACTTTAGTCAAAATACATAAACTTTCGTCACTTGTATGTTACTTCTAATATAAGGGGAAGAGTGTATCATCCCTTTGCTTTTTCTTTAACTACAGTAACATAGTTAAGGGAGACGATCAGTTTTGATAACCTTATGAGCAAAACATTCACAGTTTTGTTCATCAAGGTGGGTTTTATAACACTGTTTAAAAATTATTTTCAATGCATTAGATGGTTTATTCACCACTGGTGCAATCTAGAATAAAAATTATATAAACTGGTAATGTATTCTTTAACTAGGAAATCAAAGGAACAGCCTTCTCTGTTGTATCATATTCTCATTGGCACCAACACTAACAAAAAACAAATAATCATCTCAATAGTCTCAGATTGAGATTTTTAATTTATTGTTTAGGTGATAATTCCTAATAAAACGGTAAATATATGAATGTAATGAGAATGCAATTTCAATAACTTTTGTTGCATAATTAGGTATTGATTGTCATTTTGAAAAGCTGATGCGTAAAAATAGTTTAGTTGCTGTTTCTAGTCTTTATTTACGGTACTAGTATCGCTGCTACCAATGAGACCTAAGACAGTCATAGAGGTGAGACGGTATTTCATTACTTTGTAACGGTTACTTTTTTCCAGTATCTGTAACGGTTACTGAGAAACAAAAGTACTGATGACAGATACTTTGTATGTAGTAATCCATATGGTTACACGATACAGATATTTTCTCGTACTGATTACTGTACTAGTCCTGAAGTACTCATATCCTCACTGATGCCGAATACTGATTTGAGGGTGACAACTACAAAATAAATACCCATCATCATGACGCTCAAACTGCCAAATATTGCTTTTTCGCAGTCTAAATCACTTCAACCCCGGTGTCAGTGTGATATTCTTGAGTTAGTTATTGAGTAATAAATATATTTTTTTCAAAGAAAACTAAATAGTTTATATATAAAAAGTGTTTAACTATGTAAACTATGATTAGATATTTTATGCTTTTAATTCAAATTAGAGCTTACTTAATTTTTTTAGTAATACAAAACTATGTTAATGTACAAAAAATGCACTAGAGAAGTAAATTACTTATAAAATAGAATTTTACGTACATAACCTTAAAGAATACTCACTGTAACATTAACTCACTCATTAAACAGCACATTTGACTCTATTCAAAGAGGCAGAAGTTCAATTTATCGTACAATTCATTAATTGCATCTCAAAAAGTATACACTTTTTAATAATACATAATCAAATATGTTTATACATTTTGTACATAATTTTGTTGTACTTTTGAATACTATTAATTACATCAAAGCATTGACAAAACTATGTTCAATACTGATTTCAAGTATCCAGTATTTAAAACATTACAAATACTGATTTAGACTTTCTAGTAGGTATTTAAAACGTTATCAGTATGGAAATACTGATTTCAAATATCCAGTATTTGAACTCAGTATCGCTGAGTAACGGTATCAGAACGTTACAGGTTCCTACTGATTTAGCCCATCTCTAGACATTCATACTTCAAGAGGCATTTGGTTTGGACTCCAGTACCAGTTGTTAATTTTGTTGTTTAATTGTTGCACAAGTTTATTTCTGTTGTGTACACAGGCCCACTAAGGATTGGGTGAACCTACTACTGACCGGTAAGATATTTCCACTTTATTCTTAATAATATACTAGTTTATTCACATATTTGAAACATGGAAACTACAGCCTGTTAAAGCAATAAAATGTATGAGCCAAGTAATAAACTAAAATGAGTGGCAAATGGCAGTTTTAGCCTAAAAGTATTGCCTTTTAGTGTGTTTCTAAGTAGCAGTTTGGGCAGCTGCCACAAAACTAGATTTGGGAAATAGATGTGTACCATTAGTGTATTAAGCTAGTGAGTGGGAATCAAACCCACCAGCCGAAGCATAACTCCCTCTCAAGACTGGTTTCTGCATCACTTCAAGAGTGTACGCACTTAAGCCGACAGAGGACTTCAATAGTCCATCGGTTGAACAACACTGAGGCTACATTACCTTTCTTCTAATTTCATAATTTTCAGCAGATCTGTAAAATTTCTGCATTCATGCTGATTACTTCTATTGATTATATTCACTAAACAATAATCACAGAATGAGATAAATAGACAAAAGCATTTAAATTGTTGTAAGAACAAAAAAAATGTGTAGAAATCATTGAAATAAAGTACCCTATACATACCAACTGTAAACTAAGTGTGATATGCGAGAATTACAGAAATAACACACGATAAGTCATACGGAAGCAACTCTTATAACATAAATTAGTAATATGCCATAATCGCACAAGTCATAGATGCAAACAAGATCTAATGACCTTTTTACGTCAGCGATTTCTGCCCTAACGACCTGTAAGTTTAAGACATATAAATACTGAATCAGTTTTGTAACAAACACACTAAAAGATATATTGAGTTCTAGTATGAAATCACAATAAATAATCTACTTTGCATTAAATGCGATATTCTCAAAATTGTAATATTATTACATTTGTGAACGATTTGTAAATTAATTAAGGTAGTAACATAGTATAGGTATACATTTTTTAATGATGAAAAACATTTTCCCCGAAATCAACGTTTCTCATGGAAGTTGCAGTTACTGGTTTTTGAGGGACTGGAGTATGGCCGTTTTTGACATACGTCGCGCTATAGTCAAACAAGCATACGCAACGTTGGACGCGTTATTTTTTTATAAATCAATACACAATCATAATTTTATTGTTCGTTCAGCTTCTAGTATGCCTTCTCAAAAGAATTCTTCTAATAATTAACACCTTCGGAATAAAAGGCGTTCGTCTATTTTCAGGCTATAACATATAGCAGCAATTAAGGCACGCGGAACGCACGGCCTGTAGATTTTGAACACAATAGCCAATCCCTTTAAAACAATCACCATGCATAATTTAGTAGCACACAGGAAAATGTAGTATTTGCCGATATAAACGTCGTGACATGACGTTACAACAGTTTCTTGTAGGTTTTGTTAGGTTAGAATAAACTTTTTTCATTTGTTCATAGATTTCAACGTTCCATAAAGCTCGGTTATCTAGGTTTAAGTCAAAACTAAGTTCATGTACTTTGTGAAGTGAATCCTTGAAGGGATAATCAGATGAGAATGGAAATGGTTGAACAGTCTTAGACCGTCTAAAACCACGTGTTTCTTCTGAATGCTTCAAATGGGTATATGACCCGATGGATGTTACAGATTCGAAAGAAATACGTTGCTTGCTTTCCGTAGTGATTGTGGCCGTCCGCGGTAAGATGTACATATTGCTTCTGCGGTAAGCTGTAGGCTGCACACTGCTTCTGCGGTAAGCTGTACACACTGCTACACTGCTTCTTGCCAAATTCCACCCAATTTTTGTAACATAAGTCAATAAGAAATAAGTCAATAATAATTCCTGTTTTTATATATTTGTTACATATATATGTGGTTTTGTCATTACATTACTCATAAAAAAAACAATATTTTGTAAAGTTGAGTTTTTGTATAGATTAAATGTATTTCCTTGTAAATATTGCCGCTCTTAAGTATTTGCCGCCTGGGAAATTCAAATTTATTACCATACCTTTTCAAATTATCTTTGTCTCGTTTAAAGATTTTAAGAAACTTTATTCCTTAGACGATAAAAAACAATCTATACATAACAATAAAAATATAGCATAGATCCTCTATAAGCATAGCTAGATCTGAAAAGATATTAGAGTGATAAATAATGCAAAATCGAAGTCAAAGCCGATGTGGAAAATAATTATCTGAGGACAATAGTAGTTATTGTGTAGTTTCTCCACAAACATATTTCAGTGAGAAATTTGTTGATTAAAATGGTGATATTGTTGAAAATTCTATAGATAAAGCTAATGTCTTCATTTATGTTGTTGTTACTTTAGGGGGAAATTAAAGCCCAGTGTACTGTTTCGAACACTCCTAATTAGTCTTGTTTTATTGGACCTCTTTGTTATATTCCAAATCGTCTTACAGGCTTGATAGAGGTATAGATTATTGTAATTTAAGCGAGTCCTTCAGTGAGTACAGACAAATAAGCTGTTTAAAAAAAGATTTTACCATGTCTGAATGGTCGCTGGTTCATATAACACGTTAGCTGCCGCGCCGACTACATTTGGCTGGCACAATGATGGTAGTAACAGAACTGTGCCGACCATATCTGGCCGACAGTGGTGGAATGCAATGTTATGTTTGATAGACTAGAACTGGCTACTAGTTTGCGATCTATTGGTCTCAAACTAAACTGATAGCAGTCTGTTAGGGATGTGCTATACAGATAACCATGATGTTTTATTCTAGTGCTTTGTGAATGTACAACAGTGCTGGCTTGAAATTCAACAATGTTTGCGTATTTCTGCCGACCAGATATAGCCGGCAATTATTTTTACGCTCAATGTGTATTTTAAAATATTACAGAAAACTGTTTATGTGGAACTATACAACTGGTATTATAAAATTAATTTGTTTTATAAGAAATAAGCTATAAATAAATCTATACTTACCATAACCTGTATCCTAGGTAGTACTCGTATAAAAATTGTGGGTAAAATTTATTATTATGAAGTTGTTTTAAATTTTATTTTACAAGTAAATCTAAATAGTACTTAGCTAAATTTACTTATTATTAGTAAAATGAACGAACAATAACGTTATTTTATAGCCATGTGCTTTCACAGAAAAGTCAGTTACATCATTTTAATATGTACTTCTTTGAAACAGATTTTACACAAGTATGGTTTGTACTCACATTGGTCATAGAAAGTGTTCACTTTTTTTTAAGTTCTTTGCCCCCTTACGCCCAAACTCTGTTACTGTTTTCTTGTAACATATTTTACAAATTTTTCTCACTCTGTGTCTCGTTTTTCCCTCGCTGACAAAGGTTTCTGAGACGGTCAAGTAATGATGTCCCATAACCCTTACAGGTGGAACAACTTCATCTTCTTTTAGGCTCATCAAAGCAATTGCTACCTTCTCCTTGAAAGCAGTTATAGAAATACTGTACTTTTTAAGTCGTCCACTAGCTGTTGGTCTTGGCTTGACTTTGTCTGCATATGCTAACCAGGAGTTAACCATTGCTGTACCGAGTAGAAGCTCCTCGGCCACCTTGTGGTACCACCTCATGGATTTTCGTACAGCAGTATTGTACGAAGACATTTGGTCGGATACATCTATCCCCATCTTAGCATTGTTGTAATCATCTACAACGTGTAGTTTCATAATAGGCCTATGTTGTTTGCCCTTTTTACCTGTATCAATAAAATCAACGCCATGCAGAGGAGAAAGCATGCATACGTCTCGTTTATCTTTCCATCTGGAAACTACCTGCAACGATGTTGCCTCTTGCCTGTGTAATGAATGATCAGTAGCAGAAAAGTAAACAGAAAACACGTCAAATTGGCGGGAACGTTAGTCAGAGTAGTGGGGTGGCCGTCAGTTAGTGCCAACCTCGCAGAGTAGAAAAATTTTGACAGTCTAACCCTGCCGACCATATCTGACCGGCAGGAGCATTTTCAGTGGAAAATAAAAACAAAATAAAATTGGCCGGCCATATCTGACCTTTTTTATTTAAATATATAAATACGTTATTAGGGTATATTAGGTGTCAGTGATATGTAATAACCACTAAATGAATACGATCTATTAGATTAAAATAGTTTAAAAAATTGGCAATCACCCAAATTCAGCATGGCAGCTAACGTAATAATCGATTGGTTTGATTAAGATGTGGCTCATTTCTTTTTATTTTGAAAGTGGATGTTGTGAAAAAACTTCTAAAGCATTTGGGCCTGAAACGGCGTGTCATTAGACCCATTTCGATTCATTCATAACTGCCTAAGCTGATTACAATAATATCAAATAGATTTCTATCTTTATTACCTAAATAAGATTCTGTTTCCAAACCAGTTGGATTCCTAAAACAAAAAAGCAGCCTACACGTAATGTAATGTTTTGTTTAATGGACAAAGTAGTTGACGCTCTTGTTGTTGCCTTAGGTCTATATTTTGACCTAAGTAAAGCTTTTGGCTCAGTTGACATTCTTTATCTTTTACATAAACTTCGTAGACGTCAGAAGTTATATCATGATTAACTTTTCTTCTTGCCTAACAGGATAAACTCTTAGAGTAGAAATAAGTTTTGTTGGCAGTCATGATTTTTGTAAAAATAACATTCTAACCATGTAGATGATAAAATGGGAGTCCCCAGAAAATCAGGGGTCCGTTTTAGAACCAATTCTTATTTTGTATCCATAAAAGACATGAAAAACTTCACTAATAATGCAAATAAACTCCTTTTAAGATGAGTTTCTCTCGATGATAAAAAACGCAGAGGTTAATGGCTTTATTGAATTAAATTTGCCTTTATACTTTAATAGTTTGTTGGAAATTGTCTGGTTGTTAACACCAAAAACGAATCTTTTAGACTTCAAATTCAGACAGGAGCCATTTGACGACAACAGTTTATTTATTGCATTTCAAAATTATACAAAACAGGTTAATTCCAATGACAAAGCAGCATTAAGGTACATACCAATTGACATGTTGGCAAAACATATTAGGTCCAATATCAAGCTTGCCCACATGAGCCCTTAACTAATAATACCTAAGTAAAGTAAAGCAAAGTACCTAAGTAACAAAATTCCACTGTTATCAACTAACTGAGAAGTGAATGATGTCACATAGTAATTATATATTATAATGAACAATAAGTTATAAAATATGAAAAATAGTAACTACTAAACACACAAAGAAGCCAACTAGAATAATCACAATGAACATGAACAATAGCTTTGCAAAACCACCATACAACAATCAACATCCACACTAATACAAAACCTCATACATAACACATTCTCCTAATGGAACAATATCCAAAATTATTATAATAATTAAATTAAACAGTAAATAATTGCTTTAAGAGGTGAACATGTGTCCAAATTAGTTCGAAAGAAATAATAGGAGAAAAGCTGACGTGATCTATAGTTGTGTCTGGGAACAGTAAACTTAAACACGAGAAATGAGAAAGCAACGCCGCACAGCGCACCGAGCAAATAGGGATATTGGAAAAAAACATTATTTTTACGATCTATTTTCTTCACAAGGCTTTCAGTTACTCCAGTAAACAACTTATTACCACACTGGCTAGGTTAGATCCAGATGTTACTGGATAAAAAAATAACCAGGGGGCATTGAAAGCATATAAGCCGCCAAGTAGTTGAGCATTAGAGTGAAACAGAACTTCTAAGAGATAGTATAATTACATACTTTTATAATTGCTTTTATTATACAAATAAATGACACACACACACACACACACACACACACACACACACACACACACACACACACACACACACACACACACACACACACAAATAAGTATAACAGGTTTAATTTGACTCATCATCACTTCTAATTTCCAAATGTTTTATTCGGTTTCTGATGATAAACAATACTGATGAAGCTCTTTGTCGCTATCGACGGATTTTTTTATTTCTCCTTTCAACACTTCTCTTCAATGCTATGTTAGGGTCGGCTTGAGAATCGTTCTGTTCATAAGATCACTACAGGTTCATAAAAACGAGCTTGATGTTTTCGTGCATGGTACAGATAAAATACCATGCGAGTTTGCGGAAAACTTTGAGTAGCTTCAACTGCCTCTTCTGACATTTTGTCCTATCGGAAGTGGAAAGAATGCATGATATCTGCTCTATGTATTAAGAGCTGGTTGTGTACGCTACTTGGCATGAATACCATGGATAGAGTTTCAAATACAGCTCTTCGAATTTGTTCTTATTGATAAGTTTTGAGCTGGATATCAGTTTCAGATTCCAAACTTTCTAATTAAACTTTCATCTACACCTATTATTTATGAGCTCAGAAACTAACAAACATAACACTAAACTCTCACCTAGCCTTCTTGAAGAAAGATCTACCCATGAATTATTTCCTATGCATGTTAAAATAAATATTCTATGACAAATAATTTTACAGTGTAAATTAATTTATTAACTAATTTATTAATTTAGTACTTATATGTAATACTAGTTTTTTCAGACAGTATTATTTTTGTTTGTATATCTAGAATAGTTTGAATATGCGATACGTATACTACAATCTCAGAACCTTATTGTTAGTATTGCAAATGCTCAAGAAATTGTTTTTATGGCAATAAATGATATGATTTAACATCCCATTTTAAACAGCGTTCTATTCAGACCGCGGGGGCATGGATTGGATCCCTGCCGGTCACTCATTATCAGTTAGAATCAGAATTAGGGCCAGCTGTTAATTATTTTGTTTAGAGTCTAATTACAATAATAACTGTTATACCAGTATTATTATTTTATATTCCAATAAATTAATGAAATATATACATTATATAGTCGAGCAACGGTTCTAACTAGTATGTAGTGTAAAACTGGACACCGGTATCGGTATATATTTATAACAATCTACTTCCTAACCTATACTCAGAACGAAAACGCGCAACAGCTAATCTGTGGTCTGTGAGATTTAGCGTGAACACTGAACAGTGTGCTACTAACAATAGTGCTCTGCTGTGTGTGTGTGCCGTGTTTATACTTTAAGTTCAATAACTTCATAGGCCTATTTATTGTAAGGAAGTTTATCAGTGGTTAAAAGTATTTAAACTCAATTAAAAGTGAAAACGCTTAGAAGTAGATGTTAATTTGTAGTAGATTGTTTAGTTTTGGAATCAGCAAAGGGTTTCTATATAAGATGTCCGCAGCTACTGATCTTCACTTGTTACATGATAATGTCAATGATAGTGAGCATTTGATCACTCATTTGAAAGCAGAGGTATGTTTTAGTATGATAGTGTCACTGTTAGATGGGGTGATTCCCAGACTCTGGAGGTTAGCCCATTTACTATAGTAAAATATTTTTAAAATGTCGCAGTTGTGTTTCCATGAAATATATGGTATACATTTCATCCCCAGACACCCCTTTCTCAGGGGGGTTACCTTGTTCTCCTTTTATTAAAGTTGCCTGATTTTGACCAAATTTGTTCTAAAACCCTTTTCAATATCTATTTTGGTATTTATTTACATTAGCGTGACCATGGAAGATGGACTTTTTTTCATGGGCTGGGCATTTATAGCCAAGTATTATTATCACAAGTGCATATGAACTGGGGGGAAAGTATATTATTGTATTATATTGATGCCTTTCGGACATTATTGCGTTAAGGAGCAGGGGCATCACATGATCTGGGATTCGACCTTTGCAAGCTTGAGTTAATTTTTGTTCTAAAAGAGCAAGCAGTGCGCAGCGGGCAGGTATCGTTGACAGGATTAACGTATTAGTCAGCATCATTTCAGTAACTTATCACTTACCTTAATGTTCAGGTGGGTACAGTTTTCCCACTACTGAACTAGGAGGTTAAGAATAGACGCGGAGGAACAACAGTAGTTCAAAATGGCCTCCCTTCTATATTTGAGAAGGCACGGAGTAATACCAAACTGTCAAATATGGATACTGTTGCCAGAGGTACGATAATTTCATTAATTTTATGCGCCAGTAAGATACACGATGGGTAGTTATTATCGTACCATGAGAGATTTTTGACAAATTTATACAAGTAACAAACCAAATATTAATTATAACATAATTTATTATACGAACATAACATACTTTTTTATTAAATGTGTTTGGTACGATTATTTTATATGAAAGTACAATAATTTCTCGTTGTTGGTATGATAATCGGTTTTTAAAATCTGGCTAGGCCTATACTGAGTCTGAGCAGACGGGGAGTTATAGGAAACTGTCAAAAACTGAGTTTTCAGAGGATTTAAAAAATTCGTAGCTCCTTTGATTTTCGTTGCCGACGAATTTTTTCTTGAATATTGTTTTCAGGAAAAAAAATTGAACATACCTTTCCATGGTCACGTTAATGTAAATTGATACCTCTTTTCTGGAATAACAACTGGGAATTTTCGAATTTTTCAACTCCTCCTGCGCGGGGGGGGGGGGGAGGGCTTAAAAATCCCTGGGCTGCAGTATGATAAGTGTAAAACATTTGAATAATCAAATCAACTATCAATTAAAGGATTTAAATGCTGTCAGTCATTTTTACCCTGTCATGTAAAATTTGTAAGCATTGCACTGCTCAAACTTAGTATAAATAAAGTTGTGTTATTTTTTACTATCTAAAGTGCGTAGACTAATTCTTTTACATATAATAATATAGTTCCACTATAATAGAATCATAAAAGTCTATAACGTACTTAATTTTGTTTGATTTTATTGTTCCAAATTAGTTCAAACAAAGAAATAATGTTTTTAGTATTTGAGTAATGGCCGCTAGAGATGAAAAACTTTTTTTGTCAATAACCTATTACAAAGTAACGTATTGAGATATTACGGTCCAGTAACTTGTTACCTTGGTAACATGTAAGTGTACAAAAATTCATTAGTCTATATGACTTTTATTAATTTAATGAGATAATTTTTTCAGTTTTAAAGAGCCCAGTTCCCTTTCATACTCTACACGGACACAAGAACATAAAAAAACTGACAATGTCATATTTTCAGTTACACTTAATATGTTATATAGTAAACAAATGTAGACAAATTATTTATAAAATATTCAAGGAGGGAAGAATGATGCAATTGTGTGATTGTTGAATGTATAATATAAGTCTAAGTGCTTTAGGACGTTTTAGATTATAATAATTGGATATATTAGTTGTATCAAATTGTATAGAGACTAACATAGATAATAAAATTCTAGTAAGGGTCACTTTTTTTACACATTAAATTTGTTATTCCTTCTGAAGTGTTTGTTATGAAAATATAAAAGTTTTGCTTGGTTTTAGGTAAAACAGTTGATGTCCCTTGTGCATGAAAAGTATACAGTTACTAAAATAAAGGAGTTGCAAGATGAAAATAACAAAATAAAAAATGAAATAAATGCTGTCAAGAAAGAATTAATTCAACTGCAAATAGCTAATGGTGTTCCACAGGTAAGACTAAAATATGAAAACACATTCTTTGCTTATAGTTTGTTATTGGCGGTGGAAGTTTTGAAAGGATAATAAGTTTTCGGACATTTGTCATTGTTATATCACAACACTTCTTAACATTTTTATGTCCGAAACAACTACATGATGATACCGGTAATTGTTGATGATGATTTCTTAAGACAACTTATATGATGGCTGCATTAAAACAAGCCTTGAACAATTTTATTCGCACATAAGTTTTAGTTGTAAGGTTTTGAGTGATAGATAATTTTAAAAACAAGATTTACGAATTCAACTGTCTTTTTTAGCCAATATTATTTGTTATAAAAAGAATAATCTTCAAAATTGTTTATTTTTAACTAAAATATTCAATTGTGAGAACTTTATTCGAAGACTTTGAAAAAATTTCTGAAGTAGACTAAACCTAAATTTAACTTTTATAATGGGCAATTTTATAAATTCTTTGAACAAAGGAAAATGTAAATGATTTGTTATTTGATTATAAATGGTACACAATTCAAAAGATAACATTTTTAGTTGAATGTTTAAACTTCTTGAAATGCCTAAAAACTGTTTAAGGCATTATAATTAATTTTCAACAAAATTCTTACAATTTTACTAAGATGATTTATTAATAGCGTTTTTAACCATGTAACTTAGAAAACTAAATTAGCCTCTTAAAAAATACTAAATAATTTAAAGTTCCTTAAAAGTGATTCAGTTTGGGTAACAAATTATTACCCTCCCCACAAAAATAAACATTTAATTTTGAGAATTTAATAATTTAAGTATAAGAAAATTCTATCGTGTAGTAAGCAAACAATATAAATGTCACATACTCTTAACTTAAATACGTACAAAAACTAAACTGTTCTGAAATTTGAGATTTTTATGTCATTTTATTGGAAATCAGATGTTTATTTGCTCATGTATAACAAAGAATAATTTCCCTTTGCCATAATTCCATGAATGCTGAAAATAAATATATACACAGGACAAATAATTCTAAACTGTGGGACATATTGTCTTTAATACATTGACTTCTCAGGGTGCGCCAAAAAGCTGCGAGGGTACGCTGGTGGACATCTCGCACTTCCAACAACATTGCTCACTATGGCCACAGTTATGGCGGGAAAAGGTCGTTTGTGCGTGAGCGTGGTAGGGCAAGTCCATTGTTTATTTTGGAGCTCTTCGTTTCCTGATATTGTTGCTTATAGTGGCTTTTATTGTAATACTGTTTGTTACTATGTAGTGAGGCGTAGTAATCATGTTTTAACTACTACAGGGATTTTTTTCGCAACAATGGCGATGCTGAGTGACTCACAAATTTATAGTGGGAGCTTAGTGACAGTGAACCAGACAATGAGTTCATTGAGTTCATTAGTGACAGTGGCAGTGGTGAGAGTGAAATGGACTCTGACACTGATTTTGATGATGACACAACCCGTGAGTACAACCCCTCTTGATCCTCACAAGGCCCTGCACTAAGAAATATTCTATTTGATAAACAAAACAAAATTCTTGTTCCTATTCCAGGTGAAAACAAACCTATTCATTGGTATTATTTATTACTAGATGATGACTTACTGGAAGCTATTGTATCTGATACAAATCGAAATGCCTTTGAGTTGTTTTGTGGGCCAAATACTGAACTGAATTCCCGTGTTCATTGTTGGAAAGAGTTAACCATTGATGAACTCAAACGATTCATAGGCCTATTATTACATACAGGTACGATTAGACTGAACCGGCTTCAAGATTACTGGAAAACAAACTCCATGTTCAGTTTTAGTGAAAACATTAGTTGTGATCGTTTTTTACTCATTTTACGGTGCATCCACTTTGAGCATATTCCTGCTAATGTGCTGGGACTTGCATGAAGATCGCTTGCAAAATGTCTATTTGTTGATTGATCATTTCAATCGAAAAATGAATACCATTTACTACCCCTGGCAGGAATTATCCTTGGATGAAGCAATGGTACTGTGATATGGGTGACTAGTATTTAGGCAATACATAAAAGGCAAGTGCCATAAATATGGCATGAAATCGTACTCTGTGACTGAGCCTGGACGTCTTATTCTGAAATTTACCATGTACACTGGATCTCTAGGACCTCTTAGTTGAAACATCATCATTTTGATGTTGTTTTTGTTGACTTTGCCATCATGATGTTGTTTGCAACATCATGATGGCAAAGTGGAAAGACAAACGTGTTGCCAACTATATCTCCACTGAATTTTAAAACAACATTGTTGTTTCTACTAATCGCAGAGGAGTTGAACGACAAAAGCCAAAGCGTTGTAGAGTGTATCTTTCTTTGGGGAAACAGAAGCACACAGCGTATTTTTGTGCTCAATGCCCAGGATAACCAGGACTTTGCCCAGTGGCTTGTTATGACAAGTTCTACACCCAGTAGATTTCAGACTAAGCAAGGTTGGATGGGGTTGTAAATAGTGTTTTTGTTAAAAATATTAGGCTACAGTGTAAATAAGACTTGATTTTATTTGTGAAATAAATACAGTTTATGATAAAACAAGTTACTGTGTATTTTTTGTGATAGATATTACATAGTGCGCAGAGTATGCCTATGAAGTTTTTCATGCCCAATGCTCAGGGTACGCCGGCGTACCCTGGAATGATGACATCATTTCCTCCATTGAACGACGTTGAAAAAGTTTTATTAGGAGTGGCACTTAGTTTTATACAGTAGATTTTAATAATGTATAGCATAAAGTGTAATAAATTGTCCAAAAATGTTCCATAGAATTAAAAAAAGTTGCAAATAAATTTATTGAGAGAAAGGTTTCAAATTCTAGAATATATATTAGTACTTAAAGAGGGGAGTAAGGATTACTATTGGAAATAGCTGTACTATAATCATGCTATGACGAGACTATCTCGCTATGAAACTTATTATGGAGTTGTACTGTTGTCTGCTATATAGTAGCACGGAATAGGCTGTGAGCCCTAATCTTACCTATCATACTTTAAATGTTTCTGTTTGACATAACTGCATAATATACTACTTTTTTTCTTTTATTGCAACCAGCTGATGTTTGTTTCTATGTTTGTGAGGAGGACATTCAAAGCTGTTGTTGGTGTAGTGTAAAATAGCAATGAGAGCTAAGCATAGTTTATCTAGGTCATTTAAGTAACGAAAATAATACTGTTCTTCAAAAACGCTTCTTGGGCATTAGATATATTTTTAAATGACATACTATACTTAAATATTTTACGTGGTCCTATATAGTATGCATGTACATAAGTGGAGTCCTATACAATAGTTATATACAATTTTGTTTTTAAACTAATTTAAACATTTAAAGTGTAGTTTGCTCTATTTTTTATAGGTCTCAAGCTACTATAATTTTAATTGTTTTTAAAACCAGTCAAACAACTAAAAAAAATAGAAATTTCTATGTATTAGAATGCCATTATACGAGGGTCATTCAACAAGTTACGAGACAAATTACTACTGCTAAAAAACGGCTGAATTGATCTTTATGAAACTTTTAGGAAATAAAATTGGCAACCTTGTGTTGACATCTGATCTGCTGTTCACACATATTTTGTAAATATAGCCTCAAATTTACTCAGTGAAAAATGGCGAGTCTGCTTGAGAATTGCACTGTGGGAGAGCAACGAGCTGTGATCAGACCAAGAGGTCACAGGTTCAATTCCCGGAGAGGTCATGAAACATTTGCATATGGGTTTAGACCATTTCCCCTTAAAAGTGTTAACACGTCTTTATATGTTAAGTTATACATGTTTGATTAAAAATACCACTGGTATAGAAAAAAATACCACTGGTATAAATGCCAACGTGCCTTGCTTTTCTTTGTTTTGCTTTCAGGCACAAACTATTCAACCGATTTTATTGAAATTTTACATTGACATTCAGGGCCTCCTGGGATGTATATAGGCCTAATCTTATTTCAAAAATCACTCCGGGCTACGGTCCACTGGCCTCTAAAGCAGCAAAAAATCTCATCTTGGTCTATAAAGTTGAGTAACATGAATTGAAAGAGCCTGTTAAATGTAGTCAACTCTTCTGTGTAAAAATTATATTATGACAGCATATTATTATGTGATCGTATATTTAGTTAATTTAACCAACAATTTGTTTACATTTATAGAGTAAAAGTATAATAAAAATAACAACATCGTGGCGCAAGACACACAAATTAATTTACTCAGGATTATAATTAATTGAACTAAATTGGGAATGCATACATGTAAGGTATTGAATTTGGTTCCCTTAGACATTGTGGGACGGCATATTTACAATAGCTGAAGGACTAAAATCAGACGGACCGGCATGAGCTTGATTCAACTAACCATTCACTTCATGACTAAAATTTTGGGATAACTAGCGAGTGCAGTGAGCTCTTAATTATAGCAAGTGGAATCACAAAGAAAAAACACAAGACTCTAAATGGAATTTTTATGAGAGAAAATTGTCAAGAGGACATAGCATCTATTTCTCAGTAATAAGGTATATGATACTGACTAGGTATATAAATGCTGACATAATTCTACACTGGACTGAGGAAATAGTGTGAAATAGAAAAATACTGTGAACAATGGTATGCTAAATTGGGCAGCAAGAACATGTACTTTACTGTATTGTGTATCATCTTTATATACGGATGACAACTGTCATAATAGTACGGGAGCTAGCAACGTTTCTAAAACAAGAAATTCCAGGTCAGCTGATTTTTTTTGATATGCTTTCTTTCTTGCTCTTTCGGTTAGAGTCCGGGCTATCTGGCTGGTGGTAGTGGTTGCGTTTATTAATGCGCATCTTGCCTGCACAGGTAAAAATCCTGGAGTTTAAAAGAATTTTTATTATGCGTAATTTTAATTTTTTTCCCTTTAGATAGATCTACCAGACATTATTTTTTTTATTGCCAGACATTTTTACTGTTGTTAATTATGTGCCATACGCGAAATTAATATATTTTTTTTTATAAAAAATTCAAAGTATTTTAGAATGTCTGTTATTTTTATATTATGTTATTTAAACCTAAAATAATCTAAAATTAATTTGCCAGACGTTAATTTCGATTGTTAAATATTAAATATATATAAAAATGTAATGAAAAGTATTGCGGTATGATGCTTGTGGTTGGAGAGAGACAGTTTTGAAGTGCAAGAGAGACAGAAAGCGACGGCAACGCTTAGGCTAGTGTAATAACATAATATTTTTAAGAATGAGACAGAAAATAATCGCAAAAATACATTACTTACGTTTGTTCTTGTAAATACAACTTGGGATGAAAAAATTTTAACATCAAAATTAAAATAAGTATAAATTGAAAAGAATGGAATTAAAAACATAGCATAGAAGGTTTAAAAACTACATCTTTTATTTAAAAAGCGATTATAACGATTTTCATTCTGTAATAGTGTCACAAAAAAAGGTGGCATCTTCATAATCATCATCATCATCTTCCCTGTCACTGTCAGAATTATTTAGATCATCGTCTTGGGAATTGTCATTGTCTTCCAATACTCTATCATCTGTAAAGAAGAAATTAAATTTTCTTTAATTCTTTTTGTTTTTCATACAAAAATTCAGTTTTTATTGATAAATTTCTATTTTATACTTACTTTGAAATAATAACATCTGAAACTGTGGAAGGTAATTGCTCTCTCCGACAAACCAGATAAAATCATATTTATCATTGTTGATGGTCCAACCGGAATCAACTGGAGATAAAGATGTTGGATGTTTTAAGTGAGCATTTCTCCATAGCTTAGTCACATAGCGAACTCTTAATAAATGTTGAAGCAATTCTGCTTTATACAGGGTGGCAAACTGGATGAGTCGAAGTTACGATATTTTTTTTTTTCAAATTTCTCATCGGATTTTTTTGACTGAAAAGTGCTTGAGAATAGATGAAATCGAACATCATTAACATTCGAAGGAATTTTTAACTCCATACATTTGACAAATAAACTTCTCAAGGGTTACAAAGGTAGTTTTAAGTATTTCTTCGTCACCCGTAATAATATTTTGAAAAGCTAATTGATATTCGTTCGATTTCTCTAATATTTTTAAAGGGTCTAACTTTGCCTTTCTAAAAAATGCTGGTGTGTAATCACACCCGGTGATTGCGTGGAAGCATGGCAAAGCTTTACATAAAGATACTCCAAGTATTTTGGTATATTTCATTGACGTTTTATGTATCGTTGATGATTTCCTACGCCCATATCCATCCAGATTTTTTAAAGATGAGTTTAAGTGATCCATATTTCCCCAGAAGTATAATTAAAAATATCAGAGTCAGAACACAGCGTATAACAACTTCAGCGTCAAAATCGATTTGACAAATATGAAAAATGATCCTAGAATCAGCTTCTTTCGTGTTCTTCACATGATAATGATTCTTCAGTTTGTTTTTAATCACTTTTGTTATTTGAAACCTTGTAAGAATAACATTTATTGTAACTTACATAAATATTTTTATTAGCAATAAAAGGTACAATGTCTTCACTATCCCAGTGATCTATAAAAAAGTTTACTAGAGCTTCTTTAAATTGTATATTTTTAAGTTCTGCTGCAAAATTGTGTGGTCGAGCTTGATTTGGACCAATTGATACTGGACTGGTTGCTTCTTCTCGACGTGAACTTCGAAATCTTTGATAGACGGCGAGAAATACTGGTCAAAGACAATGTCAATACGAATAGATTTCATTTGGGAGATGGTACTCATAAACTTTTTAGATATACCATCATACGTTTGTGGTACATCTTTCATGAGATGCAACAAAAAGAAACCATCAACAAGACAAACATCAAAAGATGACGGTTGTTGATGTATAGTGTTGCTCAATTTTTTTTTCGATGAGCTTTGCTAATTGTGATTTATCAGTTTTACAGATTGAACCATCTGGGTGACACATTGATGTTGGCATAGGGGTGAGTGGGAATGTCAAAACCTTCTCAATGTGAACCTTGTGAGCCAGAGAAATCCCCAGCATTCTACCAAATAGATCTCTTGCATTCGCAACTCAACGACTTTATTTCCTAAAGTCAACTTCTTTTTCTTCGCACCTCAGCAAAATTAAAAACTTTATTTTTGTTATTGGTTTATCAAATCTATTCCCATCTTCAATGCATTCACTGATAAATTGTTTTCTTAGAGTCTCACCATTCTCTTCAATATTTAGTAAAAAATCAGTAACGTCAGGAGAAGCAGGCTTTGAAGTAGCAATGTTGTATAGATTTTCTTTGTCTAATTTTGGATCAAATGGATTGCAATTTTTATCGAGAATTTCAATAAAATCAGCAATTTGTTTTCCATAGATTTTAATTCTGTTCGGTTGTAAATTCTGCCGTAACATCTTGTAAAGTATCTTAAGCCACAAACATCCAAGACGTGATATTAACGCTGCTCTTTATGCTGTGACTTTTGGTCCAGCGTTGACGTGCAGCTAAAGAATTAGTAAAGTGAGCAATTCCGCTCAGTCATTTAGCTGCATCAGCATTTATCGATTTGCTCCAGTGTAAGATCTATTGGTATTCGTGAAAATGGCTTATCAGTTCTTTTGACTCCAAAACATCCTTTATTAAAATCATCTTGTAGTCCCAGGGTGGGTTTTATCAACATTATTTTAAATAATCTGAATATTTTACACAATAACGAGCGTAGTTAGGTTGATTTACAATAAAAAACAAGTTCGTCATTTTTGGAATTACGTGCGTAAACATTTGAAAGTCACCCATACGTATACTTCTCGAAAGATTTATGTAATAACTAATCAACTGAATGTAGATCATGTAGAACTGTGCTGTTTTTCCATGGGTACCTTGCCTGGTCTTTGCTACGTATTTCTTGTATGAATTGAGCAGTTGCGATAACATTTCATTAGGTAATAAATCAGTGTCCGTTGATGAATGAGAAGGAAAATTTTTTCTCCTGATATTCTAAAAGATCTTCATAAATTTGTCCTTTTACAAAATCATATTCAGCATTCTTACTTTTCAAAAATTGGATCAAAATGTAACATCTGTAAGCTTAATGCCATCAACGGATGTAGAACGTTTGCAACGATTAAAGTGTTTACCCTCAATTAATTCCATTTACAGACCCTGAAGCAATGATTTTTACTTTCAATCATCATGTGGGATAATCCACACTCATCGATGAAAGTACCGACAGCTTTAAAAAAAGCCATCATTAAATGAAACGATCCAAGATGTATAAACAGATTACTAAACTTGAGACCTTCCTGTTGCTTGAATTTTATAAGCTATTTTAGCAATTGCTAAATATCGTATGTGACCTGTACATAAGTTTTGACCACATTCTTTACCAACTAGTTTGTGCTTGTTCCATTGTAAACGCGACCACTGATACATTTGTTGGTGATAAATTAATAGAAGTAAGATATGATACTTTCTGTTTTGGAGTATTGTCTTCTATCATTCTGCCATTAAAATCCTGTCCAAGATGGTGTATTTGGCACACACGAAAAACATATGATAGCAAATGTAACAGATCAATGGTTTGTAAAGATGAAACATTTTCAGGTGATGGTGATGATCGATCAATTTCGACCGGTGTTAAGCGACCTGCCATCTTTAATCGCTTACCATAAGGAATTATGTCGGGAGTGAAGTCTGTCAACGATCGTTTTCTTTTTTGTGATGGTTCTGTTGGTAATAAATCTTCTGAATTATCATTAGCTTGATTTAGTTGAGCATGTGAATTATTATCAATGTTTTGGTATATTGAATTCCCACAGTATCATGCAAAGTTTCTTTTCCATTCAAGGTATCAACGTATCTATCAAAATTATCAAAAGCTACACCAGTACATAGTGAGGGATTTAAAATGATGTCTGGAGGACAAACTGTGTTCGATGTACTGATGAGATAGTTGCTTCTGTTTCCAATTCTTCTAGAGTAGTATAGTTACAGCAATGTCCAAATCTATTTAAAATATTTATTATTTTCTTACTACTTGTGAGACTTTTTATAGTCATTGCCAAGAGTAATGTGTTTGGATGGTTTAACGGTACCATTTACTAACACAAAAAAAATTGCATCAGCAGCCATTGAAGAACTCAATCTACTACAATTTAAACCATCTCTGCGTCTAATATCTTTACCTCCAATAAATGCTTTGAAGAATGGATCTAATTTATCAGGAATCACGCATTCACCAGTAATCAAGTCATTTGTTTTAATTTTTGATGGTAAATTTTGATTTTTCAATTTTCAAAATTGTATTTGTAATATTAACGCGAACTTTATCAATAAGGTCGTTTTCTTCAAGTTTTGTTAGATCATCTTCTAATAAACTACAATCCTTATGAATAATAATTTTTTCCTTTTGCTTCGATATAATTTTGATATTTTTCTTGAAATATTTTTGTATTTTTTCTTCCAGATAATGATTAGTTTATTAAACTTATATCTGTCTGAGGCTGAAATTTCTCCTCATAATTCAACTCATTATTGTACATATCACAAAGAGAATGATAGCGATACACAATTTTTTTTCATTAAAACCTCTTCGTTTATTGCTGATAGCAATATGATTGAAAATTTCTTTATGGATATTACGATTTTTATGCCAAGAAGTATAATGGAATGTCTGAAACTACTTTATTATACTCATTTAAATAATTTAGTTCACACGAATGATGATAAAAAATTGGTCTATTTGTAGATTTTAAATCGTTAAATTTTTTGTAACAACACATCATTATTAAGTTTCTCCATCCACTCAGTAATTTTTTGATAAAGTTTTGCATCTTTTGATGAATGAAGATTTTGTTGTTTTCCTTTATTTTGTTTACGATCTTTCTCACAATAAAAACAAAAATTTTTGAATTGTCGACCTGCCTCAACACATTCAATATTTGCGTCAGGATAATCATCACAAAACGTTATTTTCGTTGATACTCAAATTGCTAAGAGAGCTGGAAGCAATATCTCCAAGCATTCTCCTGACTATCTAAACTTACAGCTGCATCCTCTGAAAGTACCTCATCGTTAAAACTTGGTTAGGATGTCCCTGACATACAATGATTATTTACATTTTCACGAGCATCTTCCGGTATTATTTTTTATTTAAACTCAATCAAAATCATGGATGTTGTCTGATGAATTAAACTTGAAGCAGCAATCTCACTTACTATTTCACTGTTTGTGTTACTCGTAATAGTAATCACTGATATTTGCTGGAGTGTTTTGATGACAAATTATGTGGGAATAGATTTACTGGTACTATCTATTTCAGTCGATGAAATCACGGTATTTTTGCCATTAAAGCTGTAAAACTGCTATAACATTGTCTGTGGTATCCATCTGTCTCATTTATTTCAGTAGGCAGTTCAATGTCACTGTACTTTAATTTATATTTCAAACGTATATTCAAAACTTCCTGGCACTTCTTCAATTTATCAATCACGAAAAGAATTATTTTACCTTTATGTCCTTTACAGAAAACACATTTCATTGTACCACTGGCCCATTGTAGCGAAGTTAATAAATAAACATCACAAATAAAACAAACCACAACACAAACATGTGACTTTAGACTGACGCCATGTATTGTTGTCCATATGCCAAAGCGCTGCCGTCGCTTTCTGTCTCTCTTGCACTTCAAACTGTCTCTCTCCGAACCACAAGCATCATACCGCAATACTTTTCATTACATTTTTATATATATTTAATATTTAACAATCGAATTAACGTCTGGCAAATTAATTTTAGATTATTTTAGTTTAAATAACATAATATAAAAATAACAGACATTCTAAAATACTTTTGAATTTTTTATAAAAAAAAAATATAATTATCGCGTATGGCACATAATTAACAACAGTAAAAATGTCTGCAATAAAAAAATAATGTCTGGTAGATCTATCTAAAGGGAAAAAAATTAAAATTACGCATAATAAAATTCTTTTAAACTCCAGGATTTTTACCTGTGCAGGCAAGATGCGCATTAATAAACGCAACCACTACCGCCAGCCAGATAGCCCAGACTCTAACCGAAAGAGCAAGAAAGACAGTATATCAAAAAATCAGCTGACCTGAAATTATCTCTAGAAAACGTTGCTAGCTCCTATACTAATAATGTAAGTATTGAAATGTGTAAGTATTATTGATGTTGATTTAGTTTTTATTCTTATTTATATTGTTTCTCGGGGCACAATAGTACACTCCAATTTTGTTTTAAATATAATTAATTTGAACTAGAAATACAAAACATGAAATAAGAATTACTCGCAATTTTGCTTAACCTCTGGTCCTCTCATTCATGAACATTGAAAAATATGGTTACGTGATGCATGATGTATGACTAAATCCATTTTAAAAATATCATAGAAACCTATCGTAGTATATCACAAGTGCATTCACTAAGAAAGCTATGAACTTTGACTTTGGAGTTGCTCTACATTGATATAAAGTAGTTTACTGAAATCGTGGTAGCTGTTCAAAGAAATACACGGAATGTTGCATAGTAATTGCAGGCGAAGTCACGGGTATGTGCTAGTAAAGAAAATATTTATTATAAAATGTATTGTTTCTCAAAATAAGTATGGTGATCAATGTATTGTTGAATTAAAATGGAGATGGTTCAGAAAAGGGGAACTACGTAATAATGACATTTTCAAAATTCTGAAACATTTAATAAGTTATTATTATTAAGTTTATAGCCTATAGTTAGATTAAAGTATAGGAATATTAAACAGTAATTTGCAAATTGGTCGAATTTGTGCTTTTATATAAATTTCCTTAAGAATGTTATAGAGAAAAATGAAATTATTTATACTAATATAATTTTTATAATTCACAAAATTAATTCATCACTTTTACCACTATCTTTTAAACAATATGAGTTAGTGACTGTATTCAACAATTATAGTAAAATAAGTACATTATTTTTAATTGACAAATATATTTTCCAAAAGAATAAATAATCTTTATATAATTTACAAGTTTTAATCTCTGTATAATTCATTCTTAATGGGGTCGGTCACTGAAATCCAAACCGGTAACGTAAGAACAATCCCGTATAAAACTACAAGTTATTTCTCAAAAAGAATTATATTTATCAGTCAGATGTTTTCTTTAAAGCAGCGTGCCAACATCAAATTGTGTGTTTTGTTGTAGAAATCACCATCTGAGAAGATGCTTGAAGTTGTTAGGAGCATATAGAGAGAAGATAATGATAAGAAAACAATGCACAAAATATGGTGTGAGCATTTTCTTGGAGGTCTTACAGCTATACAAGTTGAAGACATTGAAAGTTTATCCCTCCATGTCTAGTGCAAGACAATGTTGCTTGCATTCGAGAAATCATATGAGTGGGCATTTTGGAGAACTATATCTTCCATTGCCTTTGAACACTTAATGTTTTTAGTTATGAACCAATAATGACTTTTGTAAATTCTGTATGCAAAATCTTTTGTTTTACTGCACCTCTAAAAGGGATAAAATAAATAAGAGACAAAGGGATTGGAAATTTTAACAGCAGTGCTGCCAACTACTGGAAAAGGAATACAAATAATACTTCCGAGTACATTTGGATTGTACCTTGTATATTACCTAATGTACAACTTATACCTTTGGAATAACGTTCTGCAAGCACTGCGCACTGATGTGTGTAACCTATCTTTTCTACCCATAGAGCAGTGATCTTCAACCCGTGGCCCGCCACTTAAATTTTAGCGGCCTGCCGAATGATTTCAGTTTTCGAGCAAAGACCTCAGAACATTGCATAATTTTGTTGATTTTTAACCCTATGGTCACGAGTAGTAAGAAACGGAAAATTACTGATGAGTGTTTCAAGAAAAGTGGACTGATCTCTACTTCTTTGTAAATATGAAAAATAAACCAGTTTGCTTAGTTTGTAATGAGTCTGTATCCTTTATGAAAGAGTACAACTTAAAGCGTCATTATAACACCAAACATGCCTCCAAGATGGACACAATACAAGATCAGTTTTGATTGGATAAGGTATGAGATTTAATGAAAAAAACTAGAGAATCCACAATCTTTGTTCACTTGACAAAAAGTCGAAAGTGGTTGAGTGTTAAAGTTAGCTATATCATTTCTGAACGAATTACTAAAAAATCAAAGCTATTTACAGGTGGTGAGTTTGTAATTTACAGTGCATGGAATTGGCAGCTGAAATTCTAGGCTGGAAACAAAAGCACTTGTTTTCAAATGTTAGTTTATCTGGGGTTCCTGTGGCCAGAAGGATTATCTCAGGATATTGAAAACACACTAAATGACCTTGCATTAAAGTTTGTTTTTTATTCAGTGGCACTTGACAAGATCACTGATGTTACAGGTACAGCTCAGTTAACCATTTTTATTAGAGGAATCAACCAGAATTTTTATATTCTGAGCAAATGGTTGCTCTATTTCCAATGAAAGGCAGTAATATTTACAAGGCTTTGACTTTAACTTTGAACCGATTTGGTGTAAAGCTGAACAACCTGTCCGGTCTTGTTACTGATGGTCCCCCAGCATGAAGGTGCTACGGCTCTGTTTCGAAAAGGTGCATGTGAAAATAAACAATTCATGTAGTACGGTTGCATTGTTCATCAAGAACATTTATGTACATAAAGCGCTTGTTTCAGGGATGTCATGAAAGATGTGACAAATATCAAAAATTTCATTAGATCACAAGGATTGAATGAACCATAGGGGATTCCAGACCTTTCTCAAGCAGATGGATGCAGACTGGTGATGCAGTATATTACACAGATTTTTGATGGCTTAGTCGAAGAAAGGTTTTAAAAAGGGTTTTTGATCTGAAAGAAGAAATCTGTGTTTTCATGGAAAGTAAGTTCATGGAGAGACAGTTCACCAGTTCAAAGATCCCAGTGAGATGGCTGAGTTGGATATCTCACTGATATTTCAGTGCATTTCAATGAGCTGAATATTCGGTTGCAAGGAAAGAATGCTATGATACATAACCTCTTTGATCAAGTTGAGGCTTTTGAGAGAAAACTTTGTTTTTGGGAAAGTCAACTACTTAAGGGTGAAGTCACACATTTTCCCACATTCTCACATTACGAAGTTCAAAAGCAAGACAAGCACTATCTGTTCTAAGCTCTAATTTTAGCAACAGGTTTGAAGATTTCAAGAAAAATAAAAAAATGATGAAACATTTTTTTGCTCCATTTAGTGTGGATATGGAAGAATATCCCGGCAACATACAAATGGAACTTATCGAGTTTCAGTGCAATAGTGATTTACAGGAAAAATTTCAAAATGTTGAAATTTTGAAGTTTTATTTATTGTATGTGTAAGGAGATAAATTTTCAACAATTAGATCTTACGCTCTGTCCACAGCATCTCTTTTTGGTAGCGCTTATATCTGTGAGCAGCTATTTTCCAAATGAAGAACGTGAAGTCAAAATTGAGGAACCGTATTTCTGACACTCATCTAGAGAACTCTCTTTGAATTTCTATATCCAACATAAAAGCCAATGTCGACAAACTAGTGAAAGAGAAAGAATGTCAAGTTTCCCATTGAACTGAAAAATCACCATTTTTACGTTTTTGGTTTGGTTTTGTGTTTTACAACATGTTTAAGTATAAGTATATGTTTCAATATTAATATTTACTGTCATTTTCAACCAATATAAGCTTTTAAAAAAATCATGTTATTTCTTTTAACCTGAAACAAAAATTTCATATATGTTTATATTATAATTTACTGTCATTTTCAACCAATATAAGCTTTAAAAAAAAAATCATGTTATTTCTTTTAGCCTGAAACAAAAATTTCATATATGTTTATATTATATATATATTCATATACATACGTTGATCAATGCGGCCCTCAAGCCTACCCATAATAAAACTTTTGCCCTTTATTAAGATAAGGTTGAAGAACACTGCTGTAGAGTATGTCCTATGAGTGCTGGACTTACAGAGTATTTAGTATCTGTAATTCTATAATTCATCATGAAATATCATTTTAAAGGACAGCTTACAGTGTCATATAATTTTTGCTGTGATAGCAGAGTGGGCACAGTGGTCTTTTGTTGAACTTGTGGTAAACAGTAATTTTTTCTCTTCATTTGTGTTGGTGAAGTGTTTTAAATAACTTGTGGAAATGCATTAAAAAGTTTAGTATAATTGTGGATAGCAATTAAATGAATTTTATACAGAGGACCAATTGTTTTTCACATGTTTAACTCGTGGGTGTAGAATACATTTTTTGTTTCTTAAGATTTAATAATTAAACTTTGATGTAGTAAAATTCTTTATTTTTACTATGCCATTATGTAACAAGATAGGAGTATATAGGAGCCACCACGTGTCAAGTAATAGACTTCACTGAGGTTACTTGTAACAATATTCCACCCCCATGAGTGGTTTTGCTAATGCTCAGCCAATTAAATTAATGTTCCCAACTTTCAAGGATGCAATATATGGAGCATCAAGCTGCCTTGTGTAATATAATATTTATTTAAGGTACTGCTAATATTGTGTTGGATACAGTGTGTGATAAATAATTACCGTGGTTATTATATTTTCGTACATATCATGTGTCAATGAATCATTCTTTAAATATTTAAGGTAAATAGGTAAGTAAGTTCTTTACATATTCCATGCTCATTAAAAAAGTTTTACATATAAAACACCAAGAACACTAGGCCTACAGTGAAGTATAAAAAAATATAATAATAATTGGAACAGAAGTTCAAGTAAAGCAAAACGTAAATTTTACTGTATAAAAACAATGTTAAACCTCAATCACTTTTTCAACTTTATTTTTATTTTGAATAATGGGAGATGTTTCATTTTAAGGATATTATTAATACACATAGAAATGCTTTTGAGTTTTTTCTTGTAAAGTAAACTGTATAGATTTTAAGTATATAAAATATATATTAAAAAAATTAAGTGTGATGACTTTTATTCATCAAATCATTAAAATGGGTTATCTTTTATAATTCTATAACAAAAAATAAGATTTTAAACTGTTTCAGATTTAACATTATATTCTTATGAGGCTAAAACCTAAATAATACCAGTACAGCCAGTTCTAATTGGATATGTTGATAAGTGATCACTAAATCTTCAACACAGTATTGTGCCAAAGTGCCTTCTTCAACGTAATTTACCATATGAACATTTTTGTTTTTATTTCTGTAAGATTCCAGTACCTGGAGACAAATTAGATGTGGAGGAGCATCCAGTTAAGTTGTCCACTGAGGATTCAGGAAAAGTCGTCAGCACTGAGAATACTAGCAATGAAAGTAAACCTGTCAAGGCGGCAAAGCCAAAAAAACGTTTGTATTAGTTTATTGGTGTATTAGAATTTATTCTAATTTTAAGTATATTTTATATCAATTGTGTGTAGTAAAAGCCCATTGACACCTTCACTTGCTTGTGTATACTAAGTGATTGATTATAAGTAGTCTAATGAGGCAGTAAGCACACTAGGGTGTCTGCTGCAGTCAAAGTTTTAAAACATTGTTAATTTATATCACCACCTTCACCATGTTTAATTTAACTCACCATCTTCACCATGTTAATTTAACTCACTATCTTCACCAAAGTTGATCTAAACTCAAATGGCTCACTTGTATACTGTAACTAGAACCAGTAAACAGAAATAAGAGGACAATAAGTTAATATGATTTTTTGAATCGTTAATAATTTTGTAAAACCTAAACATTTCAATGAAAACACGATTTATAATTTTAGCTAAAAAACTACAAAAGAAGCAGTATTTGGACAGATATTATTTTAATTTAAAAAATAACTGTATTACAATATCTAGATATAGATTCTAAAATATGCAGAAATCATGGAAATTAGTTCTTTAAAGGTGAAATGATTAATATTATTATGTACAAATTATTTTATAATGTTTTGTTTAAATGCACAACTGAAAAAACAAACTTTAATTTATATACAATGAAATAAACATGTATTGAACTGTATGATTTCATACTTCAAATTACACATCTAAATAAAAGAAAGTGAAATTACTCTTATATTACAACTTCAACATGCCCAGCAAACAATGTACAATATAAACTGACTCAGTTTTTGCTCAGGTGAGCAACAATCTGGTTTCTTTAGAAACAGCTTTGTTGCGATGAATGCTGACCAACAACAATAGTTTAAGCATATTACAGAACTTAGGCTTTCATTTGATATAAATATCATTACTAAAAAATGTTTTATATTGTAAGTACAAGTAAAAAAGAAGATTGTCTCTTTACCGCCTGCTGACACTTTTGTTTGTTTGTAGTTTTTCAAATGGCATAATTTCAAAAATCTATTGCATGAAAATTAATTCCTACATAAAAACACTTAATTTACCATAGTTGCTCTAGAAATGGAACTTTTCAGTGATATTATTCTGAAGTTTGTACAAAAACAATAGCTCTATGGGAATGTTTTTGTACAATGTTACTGCGTTTTGCCAATATAACTGGTAAACTGTTTTAAATGTTGACCTTTACAAATTATTGCAGTTTTTAATTCTCTATTCATAGCCAAATAAAGAACAGTAATGTTTGTTTCATTATTATACGAAAATGAAAGTTCAGTCTCATCTTTTAATTGATATATATGTTAGCCGCAAACTTTAAATCATGAGTTAAAGTTAAATAATACAGGATGGTTGGCAATTTGATGCTGGTTACCTCACAAACGAATAGAAATATTGGAAATGTGATGGTTACCTCTTCTAGGGTTAATCAAGTAATAACCATACAATTTTGTCATATGTTTGTTGTTTTCTTTTATATTTGAGACATTATTAGTGAGGTTATCAAAAAAGGTGACAAGTAAAGATTTAGAAAAATTGTTAGGCTTAATCTTTAAATAAGGAATTTTTATGGAAAGATGAATTTAATTTTGTAACTCACTTTTTTGTAGAAGATTTATATTTTAGACTATGGGAGCCACACAAGTGGTAGTGGCATGATGGAGTGGCATAATATTATAAAACACATTGACTGCAGCAGACACATTATTAGTGTATCATTATATGGGTAATCAAGATCACTCAGTATATACCAGCAGTAAAGGTGTTAACTACATGCGTTATATATGATCAGTTACAGTGCAGTAGTTTAATATATTAACAAGTTGGTGCATACGTGTGTTAGGAATTGTGATTATTCAAGATCAGTCATTACAGACTTGTAGCCAAGAGTTTAATGTATATTAGATGAAAAAATACATTGCAAACTTTATTAAAGTAGTATTCAAATTTGTTGAGTATTATAAATTTTACTTTAAATTAGTAAAATTGGTTTTGGGCTTAAATTAATATGATTATTTGTTTAACCTCAATTTTAAATTTAAGGGTTGAAGTGGTTTATATTTATTTTTGTCTTAAGTTTTTAATTCTGCATGAAAATAGACTAGTAAAGATCAACAACTGGTTGAAATTAAATTATGGCAAATAGGTAACAAATAAAAATTAAGAGTATTGTTCATTTCATATTCAATTCCACTTTTGATTGAGCCTTTTGATTGTGTATGTAGTATTTTTAAAGTTTGAAATTCGGTTATTTATTGACTTAAACATTGAGGATGGTAGTGTGTGTTGTCAATATCAGCAGTTGAATTTGATTGGAATAACATATTTCTGGTTAAGGTAACAAAATTGCATGGTTCTTACTTTGATTTAATCATTCTCTATAATTCTGGCTTTCCTTTTACTACAACTGCTGTGTGGCCTATGTTTGTGTTACTTTTTAAACCTCCTAAGTCGGTATCATACCAGACTTTCCGTTGTGTACATTGATAAAATGTATCACTAGTCCGTATGTCTTAATTTCAATCTGCTCTAATGTTGAAATGAAAACATCTATGAAAGTTGTTTGACTGTTTTCTGTTTTATCTTTGTCAAACCTACATTTTTTACTGATTTGTAAAAAAACATTGGTTTCTTTGGTATTGAAATTTCTCTTTTCTCTGTGGAGTAGGGAATAAACATCTTAATTCCTGTGAGGTATTAAATCTAGTTTTTATTAATGATTGGACTACAACTGAAACTCCATGTATAAATACTATTCTTTCCAAGAATTTTTCACCGGTATTATGTTGTTGGATATTTTGTCTCACTTTGCATACTCACTCATCTGCTAAGTTATTGAGCCTAAATGTTTTCTTGGTGAGGTTGGTTTTTACTTCGGTATCAATGTTTCCATTTTAAGGCAGAACAAAAATCACAAAATGCAGTTCTAAAATAAACTAATAGAAATACAGTAAACTCATAAATTTTGAGGGCCAAATAAACTACGGAAGATATCACAATCACAGCAGAACAACTGACTAGCAAAATCTGATCAAAAATTGTATACTGTTAAGCAATTCAATGTGTTGGCCATCTGGCCATCAAACCGCCATCCAATGTACGCCGGACTGATTTGAGTTTGTTTTTGCAGGAGGCTTCTTGCAGTACTACCCCACTATTAATCATACTCTGCCATTCTCTGTGTCCAGGTCTAGCATCATTAAAATTTGATGTAAACAAAGAAAACTCAAATTCTCAATATTTACTCACAGTATGTTTATGTATGTTTTTTATGAAATTTTTATTTAATTTTTTTCATTATAATAATAAAAAATATAACCAGGCTTGTTCTAGCAGTAATTATTGAGAATCGAGTGTAAACTAGTTTATGTATTCATACAAATTCTGTGTCAATATCTGATGAAGTTGTGATTGGTTGGTATTGTCATTAGAGGTGACGCCAGCAGCAGAGGAGCCTCCAATAGATGTGGGCCGACTGGACATTCGTGTTGGCAAGGTGTTACATGCTCAGGTTCATCCAGATGCTGATCAGTTGTACATTGAACAGATTGATGTTGGAGAAGAAATCTCTCGAACTGTTGTATGTATTAGTTAACATAATTATTATTTTATCAAGTTCACCAACATTATTAACAACTTTGGTGATAATTTTTCCACAGTAGTAATGCCCCAATGAGCTTTTATTATGCTGGATTTGCCAAAGCAGATATGCTAGCAAGTACTTTTTGTGATTCAATGTTTATTGAAATTAAATAAGGCTATTGCCATTTATACAATTTAATGTAAATAAAAGTCAGTATCTATTTATATACATATTAAGACAAGGTACATGGTTATCATTTTCAAGTTCAATAAAGTGTACATATATGAAGAGTATGAAGTGATATGAAGGCTCAGAAGCTGTCTGAGATTCACAGTGTAACATTACACTCGCAGCACACCAATGTTGTGTCCTGGTACTGCTGTCATTTATGTTGCTGTTAGAATCATCATGAAAATACTTCATTCATAAAGATTTCCACTAAAAGACTCTCTTGTGCCATTCTGTACAATCATTAAATTTTTCAGATGATTTTGAAAGGTCATAGGTATTTCATAGGTATAATTATAAAGGTCATAATTTTGGATATTTAAGATGAGCCTGTTATGGTCTGAAAATAAAGTGAGATGACTTGATCTGGGAAATTTAACAAATTTAGACAATGTTTATCCCGGGTTGGTTTGTCATTGATGCAAAAATAACTATATTGTCTTAACATATTTGAAAATTCCCTAATTGTTTTTTTTTGCACGAGGTTATGTCATAGCTGGCATTCATGTCACCTCCGATTACAACTCAGTAGTCACAAATAAAAGTTAACAATCTAACATTTTAATACATCTGTTAGTGTTTTGGGCCATAAGATTGATATAACAGCAATCTGTAATAATTGTTTGTCTTTGTTTTTGTCACATTGGCAGTATCTCTTATAGACATATCATTGCAAGCCTGGGTGGTGTGTGGCAAATAAACTATTGATTAATGCACCTAGGCATGATATATATTGTTTTAAAACTTCACATGAGTATAGAAGATTAGTTTCTTGCAATAACACTAGTATTAAAATTAATTATTAAGTATTGCTTTATGTTAATAATAAATAATAAAGCCAAACAAATGTCCAGGCTTGCAATGATATTATCTCATACTATAGTGCTGCAAGCAAATTTATCTCCACTTTCAGAAGTTATAGATTGCTTCCTGAAATAATTTTTTTATTTTTGGAGGCGATTTAGCCATATGTTCCTTTTATATGTATTGTGACACCAGAAACAGAATGACAAGCTGGGACCTTAAAACCATTTGGCTTTTAAATTAAATTAAAGACTTTTATAATCATTGTACATAAAATGGTAATCATTTATTTAGTTTTTTGTTTTGTCTTCTAATGGTTTTGAACAAAATACAATAAAGTGAAACACACTAGTATAATTGATAGCAACTATAGCACTTATACTATAACTGTATATTTGTATGTTATCTTTAGCGTCACATAATTAGAGATGGTGATTACAGGTGAGTGGGTTGGTGAGACACATCCCTTTGGCAGAACTGGACCAGAGGATGGTGCTTGTGTTGTGTAACTTGAAACCGCAGAAGATGAGAGGCATCGTGTCAGAAGCAATGGTGCTGTGTGCAAGCACGCCAGAAACTGTGGAACTGCTGACTCCGCCTCCCGAGGCCAAGGCTGGGGACAACATAACAGTGCCGGGATATCCTCGCAACCCGGACTTGCCATTCATGAACCCAAAAAAGAAAATATTTGAAAAAGTTGCAGAGGATTTGAAAGTAAACAGCAAAAAACAAGCTTCTTACAAAGATGTTCCCTGGGAAATTGAGGGAAAATCAGGCTATATAACTGTTCAAGCACTTTCTGGTTGTCACATCAGATAGATAATTATTTCAATTAAATAAATATTAAAATTTATTATGTTGATTTAAAAAAATGTCTCCAACTTCTTTTTACCCTCACTGTTTTTAAGTAAGTACCATTAAAAAAAAAATCAAGTACACTTTTTGTAACAATTTTATTTCTATATGAAAACCTGCACTTTTATCTACTGTACTTTCCTACATAATTACTATCAAATCAATGCATTTATCATGTGTATATAAACACAACCTTTCTAAAACTGTCATCTTAGAATATTACTGCCTAATTTCACAGCAACTGCAATACCTGGAGTTATGTATTTGTTTAGTACACTAAACTGCCATTAATCCGGCATGGTCAGTACTTAAAGCATGCCAAATGATTAAATATACCAGATTATTGCATATTTATATCAGAGAAATAATGTTGGCATAATAAATAAACAAACAATTATAGTAAAACACGTTTTTATTACTCAAATATAGCCTCCTCGTTATATATGCATCTATAAGAACATTTTTTTAAGTGGCTTATTTATAGTGCATAGTCTACACATCACAACAATTGGGCGGAACGAAGTTGAGGGCACGTTCACCCCAGTTCATCACAGCCCCGTACGCCGTACTGCCTCTGCCAGCCTCTCTAGACTCTGCTTTCCTATCTCCTAAAGAAATGGTGAGATATTATTCGTTTAGAGTCGTCCTTCCATCACAAACCTGTGCTGAGCACATTAACTGTGACATTGACCTACCATTACTAGATTCAATTGAACTGATATGAAAATATGGAAGTGCAATTGGTTACACAGGCTGACTGCCGATGCCAAGCTTCTTCTCCACGCCTGCATAAATGCTGTGTCTACCACGAATGGAAAACATTTTTTTTATATAATGATTGATATATTGCGTTGTTCAGGAAAATGTTACTTTTTCTAAAAGGCTTTAACGTTGAGAATTACGCTTAATGCTTAGGATTACCAAGCGTGCCAAACGAACTATAGGATGCCGGATTAATATAATTTTACTGTAGTTTGTTTTTGTTGAGGTAAAATGTGAATATTTTTTCAATGTGACTATGACTGTAACATGATCATTTTGATGCTATTGTTGTTGCCGTGCTAACCTTCAAGATGCTTCTTCTGATGAAAAAACAAATGGTAGTCACTGGTCGCTAAATGGGAATGTTTTGGGGGTTTATCAAATTGTTCCCAGCAAAGTGCAGTGGTGAGATCTTGAGTTTGTTTTGCCACATGTGAACAGACGTACAGTAAAACATGTTTGTCGATAAAAATGTCTTAGGGAACATTTCTTGAAACTTCAGGAAACTCTTCCAATAACAAAGAAATTGTAAAATTCCTGTTAGTTTTCACTTTGTACTTCATTTCTGCATGAAATTGGTGGAGATCATTGAGGGCCGTTCACTCTGTCATTACGAACATTCTTTTGGCCATCTTTTAAAGCTCTTGCTAGTTTGAATGCTGCGAGTATTTTATCACTCATAATATTTTGTCCTTACATTCTGAGTCCTGACAGTAAATTTCAATTGTTTTCACCTTTAGTGCTAAGAAAACAATTAACAACACATACATCACGGTCAGTGAAATTCTCAAATTGAAATATGCAGTTACACATGTAAAAATGATAGATTTTTGCCGTCATTGTGTGTGTGGCTTGTAATGAGATAAAAGTAGAGTGTGCAAGCAAGGAACACTGATCGCAGCTTTACAGTGGCGGAATTTTAAAACGGTACTTAAAAAACACACCTTCTGTAAAAGAGTGTTCAGGTTGTGAAAACAAGAATGAGTATGAATGAACACATGTGTTAGTCTAAGTATAATTGCTATCTCTGTCTGGATTATTTATCTATTAATTTCTTTTGGTTCCTTAATTACTGCATTTGTTTGTAATGGTGATTTGGTTTAAATGATAAAGTATTAGTTTTTTAATAATTTCAGCTACATTTACCTGAATAAAAAATGAATATAGTAATTTACATAAACTGTAGACTCTATGCATCTCTCATAATGTAGTAGTCCTTTATTTTTCACGTTTTATTTTAACACAATTAGGTTTCTGCTGTTTACTAAATTGAACAATTATGGATGTAGTTTTGAGATGCTTTAGATATAAGTTTGTGTGCAGCCTGAATGTTTTTGGTTCTAGTTTCGTCAATGACAAGTGACTATATAATAAATTTAAGAAATGTTTTCTTGGCAACTCAAGCATACAATCTATTTGAATATTTCTAATACTACCTTGGATAACCTATTCAAACTATTTTTTTATCTTTCGATTCGATCTGATATTTAAATCCTGCTGTTTTCCCATTTATAGATTTTTAACCCAATCTAGTTTTGGCACAGTCATAAATTTCTCAGAAAAAGGATATATATTTCAATTGAAATAAATTATTTCATTTAGGCTTAATCCTGGCCATAAAGTTTTCCCCTTTTTAGTGATTTTGTAAGGGTATTTGAAAAATGCCTGCTCATTTATCTTTTAGAAACATAAAATGAACACTTTACATCAATGCGATATCAGAGACAGCTAGACTACAACATATAGTGTAATCTATGTAAAGAGGTATTTTCATTTTCTCCTCAGATACACAATTGAGTGGACTGTGATGTTTTAGACAAGAAGCAATGCTTGCTTGCCGGTTCGAAATAAATATTCCAATCATTGATATAATTCAATTTTGTTGTTGAAAAGTAGATAATTAAATAAATTGTTCAAAATACAATCCTAACAGGCCAGAGTTTATTATGGCTTTTATAACTTTATTAACAAAAGTTTTGGCGAGTAATTACATTCAAATTTCTTAAACTCGATATCAAACCAATAATAATATTATGACTCTTAGATTGGATTTATATTAGTTGTTGATTAGTCTTTGAATTGTGTATTAAAATTTGATAAGTTATAAAAATCTTGTTATTCTTGGAAATGATTACAAATGGAGGAGTTTATGAAGTGTAATAGGTTATCTCACAGACTGATTATTCTTCAACCAGTATATTTCTTGAGGCTTCAAATAATAATAAAATAAGTGGCCAAAATCTATTTAATGCAAAGTTTGAACTACATTTTTAAAACACTTATGGGGAGAAATTTAATTTAGGAAGTGCTAAAAAGTGTTTTAATACACAATCTTCAGGTCATCAATGAAAAGTCTATTGATGAAGAAACAGGATAACACAATATTTCACCATTACTGGTAGTGTACATCAGGTGCAACCAATAGCCAATTAGCACAGCACAAAATCACAGCACTACATGAAAGTAGGAGGAGAATTTAGTTCAATTTTGAATTTACGCATATTGATAAAAATATGTGAATGTTTAATTAACATGGTGACATGAATAAGTATCTGACAAATATTAATGTAAATAATAAGTGTTGACAATAGATAAAGTTAGATGAAATGTGGGGCATGACATAAATATTTAATTACACATCACTCATTAAAATTTTAATAAATACATATAATGAGATAGAATAAATAATTTGGAGTATTTATTTAACTATTCTTCAAACAGAATTACACCATTAGTACACATAAATGAGTTTAAAGAGTATAAACTATTAATAGCTCTAATAATATTTACTTATATAATTAAATAACAAACAGTGTTAAAAATAAATAATCAACAAAACAATGAATAAGTAAGAAATATAAGTTAGTTAATAAATAATAAAAAAAGGTAAAAAAATACAACAAAAATAGTTAAATATCAAAACGAGCAACAGTAATAAATTTGCACATGTTTCTAGGCCACAATTTTCACTTACAAAGTGCCTGACTGTTGCTCAAAATAAATAAACCATCAGTCAGTCAATCTGTGGTGAGAGATTGAATTAAGAGATCTATGGGTTTTTCATTTTCAGGATTGTTTTCACAGATGCTATTGTTGGTCTGAAGCCAATTATTTCTTAATTTACAGTTATCAAGCTGTTGTAGGCTTACATTGTCATATACTGCCTAGTGCATGCGAACATGCATTTGATGTCCTGTGAAGCTCAAAATGTGTTACTAGGTGGCACTGTATATTACGGTGACCCTTGTCTTAACTCAATTGACCCTTGAGGGAGTATGTCAGGACTTATTAACATCCGAGTATGTCAGGACTTATTAACATCTGAGTATGTCAGGACTTATTAACATCTGAGTATGTCAGGACTTATTAACATCTGAGTATGTCAGGACTCAGATCGTTCTATCTCATGTGAGTGTTATTACACATTATTCTGATTGCCGAACGTGTTAACAAGTTATAAGGATTGTGTTAAAAAAGTTTATTCTTAAAAAAATTATATGTAACTAGAAGAATACATGAGGTCCAAATAAACAATATTGTACATTATCACTGTGTGGTTTCTATTATAAGAATTTTTATAAGAATCGCGATAGGGTCTCGTAGCGACCAACTGCGCGACTCGCAAAGCCAACAAACTTAAGCGACCGCTAAACCAGTACCTGATTGAGAGGCTGCGTTATCGCGATGAGTTCTCGTAGTGACTAACTGCGTGACTCGCAAAGCCAACAAATTTAAGCGACCACTAACCCAATACCTGATTGAGGGGCTAAGTTATCGCGATGAAGTCTAGTAAGTACCTAATTAATAAAATCTTGTTATTTTTGGAAAATTAGAAAGAGCTTGTGTTCAATTATCAATCCATAAGATAGTGTGATATTGAAATGATATACAGATTGTTGACAGTGATTAAGTTACGGTTTATTTAAAATAAAAAATTTTATCATCTGCAGAGAGGGTGTATACTATATTGGTGTTGTCAGGAACCTGGAAATATATAAAATATAGCAAATAATTGATTGATATTAAAAATATTCAGGAGTAAAAATATTTGATGGAAGCCTGTAGCACTCGTCTTAGCACCTGCAAAATGTGAAGTAAAGTTCATTTTTCTGAGAAAGTTGAAAACAGAGCACTTCATTTGTCAAATAAGAACTGAACCAATACACCGTATGTCCCCTATATCATGTTCGTACCTATCTTTAATTTATCAGAATATAGTAGTTGTCTTTAAAAGCTTTAGAGAAATCATCATAAAGCCCCAGGCAGTGAGTGATGACCACTTTCAAAGCAATAGTGATCTGGCCAGCTTTAGAAACAGATTTATTCTGAGAGATAACATTATGCTGTTTTAAAATTTATCCAGTGTGTTGTGAACATATATCTCTTTCAAAAAGTTTCAAAACACTGGAATGATAAATATCGGTCCGTAACCGTTGATGTCTGTAACATGGGATATTAAAATAGGCCATTTATAGTTTTTGTGATCTTTAAGTCGGATGAAAAAATGTCCCGTGATATTGAATTGAAGAACTAAACACATGGGTTAAAATTGGGGTTAACTCTGTTGAAAAGTCGACAAAGGTTAAATATATGCCAAATACTTCTTTGTTTTTCTTATTTATACTACGAGTATATTGATTAAAAATATCACTGATGTCAATGTTGAAGAAAACGAAGGAAATTAGAACATGCGGTGGAAACTTATTCAGATAGGAACAATTATGATGGGTTAGTAAAACAGGAGTGTATTATGTTCAAGGTTACTTACAGCATTAATACAACTTTTGTTGAGAACATTGGCTATCAAGACAGGATCACTAATTATTGCACCACCGAATGATGAAGGTCACATACCGCAGCTGCGATAAAATGGAAGATACTGGACGGCAACTATTGAGTGTGTCTCAATATGCTTAAACTGGTGGTATCTACTATAAAAAATGTGCTATTGGCAAGCTCAAACTTGAATTTGACACTAATGTGTCTGTGACGCTTCCTCAATACCATAACGAGCTTTTATGCGGAGGCTGTTTTCTAAAATTTAGTCTTATTGTATGTATTTTAAATTCTACGCTACGTAATTCATATCTTACATGTCTAGTTAATTACTTTGGCGTGTGGGAGTTATTCATTTTTGTTTTGACGGCATTATCTTTAAAAAAATTATTAATAATGAATAAGTAGAAAATTAATGCCGTTAAAAATTAGTAAAACACACACACACACACACACACACACACACACACACACACACACACACACACACGCACGCACGCACGCACGCACGCACGCACGCACGCACGCACGCACGCACGTCACGCACGCACGCACGCACGCACGCACGCACGCACGGCACGCACGCACTGCACGCACGCACGCACGCACACTCACGCACGCACGCACGCCACGCACGCACGCACGCACGCACGCACGCACGCACGCACGCAACGCACGCACGCACGCACGCACGCACGCACGCACGCACGCACGCACGCACGCACGCACGCACGCACGCACGCACGCACGCACGCACGCACGCACGCACGCACGCACTCACGCACGCACGGCGCACGCACGCACGCACGCACGCCCGCACGCACGCACGCACGCACGCACGCACGCACGCACGCACGCACGCACGCACGCACGCACGCACGCACGCACGCACGCCACGCACGCACGCACGCACGGCACGCACGCACGCACGCACGCACGCACGCACGCACGCACGCACGCACGCACGGCACGCACGCACGCACGCACGCACGCACGCACGCACGCACGCACTCACGCACGCACGCACGCACGCACGCACGCACGCACGCACGCACGCACGCAGCACGCACGCACGCACGCACGCACGCACGCACGCAACGCACGCACGCACGCACGCACGCACGCACGCACGCACACGCACGCAACGCACGCACGCACGCACGCACGCACGCACGCACGCACGCAGCACGCCACGCACGCACACGCACGCACGCAACGCACGCACGCACGCACGCACGCACGCACGCACGCACCGCACGCACGCACGCACGCACGCACGCACGCACACGCACGCACGCACGCACGCACGCACACGCACGCACGCACGCACGCACGCACGCACGCACGCACGCACGCACGCACGCACGCACGCACGCACGCACGCACGCACGCACGCACGCACGCACGCACGCACGCACGCACACGCACGCACGCACGCACGCACGCACGCACGCACGCACGCACGCACGCACGCACGCACGCACGCACGCACGCACACGCACGCACACCGCACGCACGCACGCACGCACGCACACACGCACACGCACGCACGCACACACACCGCACGCACGCACGCACACCACGCACGCACACGACGCACGCACCGCACACACGCACGCACGCACGCACGCACGCACGCACGCACCGCACGCACGCACGCACACACGCACGCACACACACACCGCACACACGCCACGCACACGCACGCACGCACGCACCGCACGCACGCAACGCACACACACGCACGCACGCACGCACGCACACGCACGCACCGCACACACGCACGCACACACACCGCACACACACCGCACACACACCGCACACACACCCGCACACACCACACGCACACACACCGCACACACACCGCACACGCACACACACACGCACACACACCGCACACACACGCACACCCCCCCCCCCCCCCCCCCCCCCCCCCCCCCCCCCCCCCCCCCACCCCCCCCCCCCCCCCCCCCCCCCCCCCCCCCCCCCCCCCCCCCCCCCCCCCCCCCATTCCACGTGTAACCACCAGGAAAAAACCCGAAAAGTGTAGGGAATTTTTCATTTTCAAACCCCTCAAAAAAATTCCCAAAAAATCGCGCATTCTTCGCCCCTGCAGGCATTTTTTGGTAAGGCCCGATAGCGGGCGAACCGTTGGAGCTAGCTCGGATCTGACGGAAAATTCATGGTCAGGGAATGAAGTGAACTACAAAAAGGTCTAATGACTTTTTGCTCTATCTTCCATGGTTAAGCGACAAAACGCTCGAAACATTTGAAATTCCAGAGATTTTTTCGATAAAAATAATGTTTCAAGCCCGATAGCGGTCGAACCGTTGGTCGTAGCTCAAATTGATTTGACCCATCAAATTAGCAAATTGCGCGATCTACAGAAAAGGTCCAGTAATCTCTTTTGCCCTATCTCGATTGGTTTGGCCGAAAAACGTGATTATGTACAATTTTGTTGTAACTTTTACGCGAAACTTTTGTTTTTTTGGGGTCGATAGCGGCGAAACCATTGGTCGGAGGTCAAAATAAGACTAACGTTTTATTTAGGAAATAAGATGACCTACAAAAAAGGTCCAGTGACTTTTTTACTATATTTCCCTTAGTTTGACCGCAAAAACGCGATTAAGTGAAAATATTGGACATTTTCGCCTAAAAATTTACATTCCGGGCTTGATAGCGGCTAAACGGTTGGTCGTAACTCAAAACAAATTTTAAACGGGATTTAGGAAAATCACGTGATCTACAGAAAAGGTTCAGTGACTTCGGGAGTTGGATGAGCGTTAGCTAAGCGTCAATAGTAGATAGGGACAGAGGAATATTTATTATGTTCACAGACAACAATACCTCTAAAAAAGGCCCAAGTGTGTCATTAACCCCCGGGTAATATTAACCCCCCCCGGGGATTTCCTGGTATGACCTGATAAACCTCCTGTTACATTCAACCCCCTGATGTGTTAACCCCCCCTGGTAACATTAAACCCCCCCAAGGGGGGAATTTCCTGCCATGACCTCATGTCCGAATTTTACCAGTCACCAAATCTCTTAACAAACCCCCCCCCCTGGGATGATCCTGGTATGACCAGATAACCCCCTGGAGACTTATCCCCCGGTAAACGTTAACCCCCCCTGGGAATTTGTTCATATGACCAGACAATATCCTGGACGAAATTAAACCCCCTCTTGTCTTAACCTCCTTAACATTAATCACCCACCCAGGGGAATTTCTCGCCTTGACTAGATAGTCTCCTGGTGATATTAAACCCCCTGTTCGACTTAAAATACTGCCTTGAGGTCGGTTTTTATTATGTTTATACTAAACAATTTCAAGATAGCTGACCCGTGCAGACTTTTCTCCCGAGCTCATTTCTGGCTAAACCATAGGTCGTAGATCAGATCTGAGGGCACAATCGAAAGACAAAATTAAATTTCCGACAAAGAAAGGTCCAGTCACTTTTTGTCATATCTCTAACGGTTATCTACATATATATACAAACCGCATGTGTAACTTGACTGACTGACTGACTGACTCACGTATACTAATTCTAACCTACTTCCAGATGAGTTAGAGACTTGAAATTTGGTACACAGATAGCTTTCCACGTGTAAACCACCAGGAAAATCCCGAAAAAGTGAGAAATTTTTCATTTTCAACCCCTCAAAAAAATTCCCAAAAAATCGCGCATTCTTCACCCCTGCAGGCATTTTTTGTTAAGCCCGATAGCGGGCGAACCGTTGGAGCTAGCTCGGATCTGACGGAAAATTCATGGTCAGGAATGAAGTGAACTACAAAAAAGGTCTAATGACTTTTTTTTTGCTCTATCTTCATGGTTAAGCGACAAAACGCTCGAACATTTGAAAATTCCAGAGATTTTTTCGATAAAAATAATGTTTCAAGCCCGATAGCGGTCGAACCGTTGGTCGTAGCTCAAATCTGATTGACCCATCAAATTAGCAAATTGCGCGATCTACAGAAAAGGTCCAGTAATCTTTTGCCCTATCTCGATTGGTTTGGCCGAAAAACGTGATTATGTACAATTTTGTTGTAACTTTTACGCGAAACTTTTGTTTTTGGGGGTCGATAGCGGCGAAACCATTGGTCGGAGGTCAAAATAAGACTAACGTTTTATTTAGGAAATAAGATGACCTACAAAAAAGGTTCCAGTGACTTTTTACTATATTTCCCTTAGTTTGACCGCAAAACGCGATTAAGTGAAAATATTGGACATTTTCGCCTAAAAATTTACATTCCGGGCTTGATAGCGGCTAAACGGTTGGTCGTAACTCAAAACAAATTTTTAAACGGGATTTAGGAAATCACGTGATCTACAGAAAAGGTTCAGTGACTTCGGGAGTTGGCTGAGCGTTAGCTAAGCGTCAATAGTAGATAGGGACAGAGGAATATTTATTATGTTCACAGACACAATACCCTCTAAAAAAAGGCCCAAGTGTGTCATTAACCCCCGGTAATATTAACCCCCCCCGGGGATTTTCCTGGTATGACCTGATAAACCTCCTGTACATTCAACCCCCTGATGTGTTAACCCCCCTGGTAACATTAAAACCCCCCCAGGGAATTTCCTGCCATGACCTCATGTCCGAATTTTACCAGTCACCAAATCTCTTAACCCCCCCCCTGGGAAGATCCTGGTATGACCAGATAACCCCCTGGAGACTTATCCCCCGGTAACGTTAACCCCCCCTGGGAATTTGTTTCATATGACCAGACAATATCCTGACGAAATTAAACCCCCTCTTGTCTTAACCTCCTTAACATTAAATCACCCACCCAGGGAATTTCTCGCCTTGGACTAGATAGTCTCCTGGTGATATTAAACCCCCTGTTCGACTTAAAATACTGCCTTGAGGTCGGTTTTTATTATGTTTATACTAAACAATTCAAGATAGCTGACCCGTGCAGACTTTTCTCCCGAGCTCATTTCTGGCTAAACCATAGGTCGTAGATCAGATCTGAGGGCACAATCGAAAGACAAAATTAAATTTCCGACAAGAAAGGTCCAGTCACTTTTTGTCATATCTCTAACGGTTATCTAATATATATACAAACCGCATGTGTAACTGACTGACTGACTGACTCACGTATACTAATTCTAACCTACTTCCAGATGAGTTAGAGACTTGAAATTTGGTACACAGATAGCTTTCCACGTGTAACCACCAGGAAAATCCCGAAAAGTGAGAATTTTTCATTTTCAACCCCTCAAAAAAATTCCCAAAAAATCGCGCATTCTTCGCCCCTGCAGGCATTTTTTGTAAGCCCGATAGCGGGCGAACCGTTGGAGCTAGCTCGGATCTGACGGAAAATTCATGGTCAGGAATGAAGTGAACTACAAAAAAGGTCTAATGACTTTTTTGCTCTATCTTCCATGGTTTAAGCGACAAAACGCTCGAACATTTGAAATTCCAGAGATTTTTTCGATAAAAATAATGTTTCAAGCCCGATAGCGGTCGAACCGTTGGTCGTAGCTCAAATCTGATTGACCCATCAAATTAGCAAATTGCGCGATCTACAGAAAAGGTCCAGTAATCTTTTGCCCTATCTCGATTGGTTTGGCCGAAAAACGTGATTATGTACAATTTTGTTGTAACTTTTACGCGAAACTTTTGTTTTTGGGGTCGATAGCGGCGAAACCATTGGTCGGAGGTCAAAATAAGACTAACGTTTTATTTAGGAAATAAGATGACCTACAAAAAAGGTCCAGTGACTTTTTACTATATTTCCCTTAGTTTGACCGCAAAACGCGATTAAGTGAAAATATTGGACATTTTCGCCTAAAAATTTACATTCCGGGCTTGATAGCGGCTAAACGGTTGGTCGTAACTCAAAACAAATTTTAAACGGGATTTAGGAAATCACGTGATCTACAGAAAAGGTTCAGTGACTTCGGGAGTTGGATGAGCGTTAGCTAAGCGTCAATAGTAGATAGGGACAGAGGAATATTTATTATGTTCACAGACACAATACCCTCTAAAAAAGGCCCAAGTGTGTCATTAACCCCCGGTAATATTAACCCCCCCCGGGGATTTCCTGGTATGACCTGATAACCTCCTGTACATTCAACCCCTGATGTGTTAACCCCCCTGGTAACATTAAACCCCCCCAGGGAATTTTCCTGCCATGACCTCATGTCCGAATTTTACCAGTCACCAAATCTCTTAACCCCCCCCCCTGGGATGATCCTGGTATGACCAGATAACCCCCTGGAGACTTATCCCCCGGTAACGTTAACCCCCCCTGGGAATTTGTTCATATGACCAGACAATATCCTGACGAAATTAAACCCCCTCTTGTCTTAACCTCCTTAACATTAATCACCCACCCAGGGAATTTCTCGCCTTGACTAGATAGTCTCCTGGTGATATTAAACCCCCTGTTCGACTTAAAATACTGCCTTGAGGTCGGTTTTTATTATGTTTATACTAAACAATTCAAGATAGCTGACCCGTGCAGACTTTTCTCCCGAGCTCATTTCTGGCTAAACCATAGGTCGTAGATCAGATCTGAGGGCACAATCGAAAGACAAAATTAAATTTCCGACAAGAAAGGTCCAGTCACTTTTTGTCATATCTCTAACGGTTATCTAATATATATACAACCGCATGTGTAACTGACTGACTGACTGACTCACGTATACTAATTCTAACCTACTTCCAGATGAGTTAGAGACTTGAAATTTGGTACACAGATAGCTTTCCACGTGTAACCACCAGGAAAATCCCGAAAAAGTGAGAATTTTTCATTTTCAACCCCTCAAAAAAATTCCCAAAAAATCGCGCATTCTTCACCCCTGCAGGCATTTTTTGTAAGCCCGATAGCGGGCGAACCGTTGGAGCTAGCTCGGATCTGACGGAAAATTCATGGTCAGGAATGAAGTGAACTACAAAAAAGGTCTAATGACTTTTTGCTCTATCTTCCATGGTTAAGCGACAAAACGCTCGAACATTTGAAATTCCAGAGATTTTTTTCGATAAAAATAATGTTTCAAGCCCGATAGCGGCCGAACCGTTGGTCGTAGCTCAAATCTGATTGACCCATCAAATTAGCAAATTGTGCGATCTACAGAAAAGGTCCAGTAATCTTTTGCCCTATCTCGATTGGTTTGGCCAAAAAACGTGATTATGTACAATTTTGTTGTAACTTTTACGCGAAACTTTTGTTTTTGGGGTCGATAGTGGCGAAACCATTGCTCGGAGGGCAAAATAAAAACACAGGTGTAGATATAGGAAATGAAGTGATCTACATAAAAGGTCAAGTGGACTTTTTACTCTATCTCCATTAGTTTGGCCGCAAAATGCGATTAAGTGAAAAGATTTGGAAATTTTCGCCTACAAATTTACATTCAGGGCTTGATAGCGGCTAAACGGTTGCTCGTTGCTCAAAACAAATTTTCAACAGGATTTAGCAAATAATGTGATCTACAAAAAAGGCTCAGTAACAATTTGCCCTATCCTCAACGGTTTGGCTGCATAACGCGTTTTAAAGTATTGATTTTTATGTTTTACGTGATATTTTTAAAACTGCCCAGTGCAGTCTTTTGTCCTAAGCTCTGTACTGCCTAAATTATAGGTCGTAGCTTAAAATCTGATGGCATAATCGAAAGACAAAATTAAATTTCCGACAAGAAAGGTCCAGTCACTTTTTGTCATATCTCTAACGGTTATCTAATATATATACAACCGCATGTGTAACTGACTGACTGACTGACTCACTCACTCACTCACGTATACTAATTCTAACCTACTTCCAGATGAGTTAGAGACTTGAAATTTGGTACACAGATAGCTTTCCACGTGTAACCACCAGGAAAATCCCGAAAAGTGAGAATTTTTCATTTTCAACCCCTCAAAAAAATTCCCAAAAAATCGCGCATTCTTCACCCCTGCAGGCATTTTTTGTAAGCCCGATAGCGGGCGAACCGTTGGAGCTAGCTCGGATCTGACGGAAAATTCATGGTCAGGAATGAAGTGAACTACAAAAAAGGTCTAATGACTTTTTGCTCTATCTTCCATGGTTAAGCGACAAAACGCTCGAACATTTGAAATTCCAGAGATTTTTTCGATAAAAATAATGTTTCAAGCCCGATAGCGGTCGAACCGTTGGTCGTAGCTCAAATCTGATTGACCCATCAAATTAGCAAATTGCGCGATCTACAGAAAAGGTCCAGTAATCTTTTGCCCTATCTCGATTGGTTTGGCCGAAAAACGTGATTATGTACAATTTTGTTGTAACTTTTACGCGAAACTTTTGTTTTTGGGGTCGATAGCGGCGAAACCATTGGTCGGAGGTCAAAATAAGACTAACGTTTTATTTAGGAAATAAGATGACCTACAAAAAAGGTCCAGTGACTTTTTACTATATTTCCCTTAGTTTGACCGCAAAACGCGATTAAGTGAAAATATTGGACATTTTCGCCTAAAAATTTACATTCCGGGCTTGATAGCGGCTAAACGGTTGGTCGTAACTCAAAACAAATTTTAAACGGGATTTAGGAAATCACGTGATCTACAGAAAAGGTTCAGTGACTTCGGGAGTTGGCTGAGCGTTAGCTAAGCGTCAATAGTAGATAGGGACAGAGGAATATTTATTATGTTCACAGACACAATACCCTCTAAAAAAGGCCCAAGTGTGTCATTAACCCCCGGTAATATTAACCCCCCCGGGGATTTCCTGGTATGACCTGATAACCTCCTGTACATTCAACCCCCTGATGTGTTAACCCCCCTGGTAACATTAAACCCCCCCCAGGGAATTTCCTGCCATGACCTCATGTCCGAATTTTACCAGTCACCAAATCTCTTAACCCCCCCCTGGGAAGATCCTGGTATGACCAGATAACCCCCTGGAGACTTATCCCCCGGTAACGTTAACCCCCCCTGGGAATTTGTTCATATGACCAGACAATATCCTGACGAATCTAATATATATACAACCGCATGTGTAACTGACTGACTGACTGACTCACGTATACTAATTCTAACCTACTTCCAGATGAGTTAGAGACTTGAAATTTGGTACACAGATAGCTTTCCACGTGTAACCACCAGGAAAATCCCGAAAAGTGAGAATTTTTCATTTTCAACCCCTCAAAAAAATTCCCAAAAAAAAATCGCGCATTCTTCACCCCTGCAGGCATTTTTTGTAAGCCCGATAGCGGGCGAACCGTTGGAGCTAGCTCGGATCTGACGGAAAATTCATGGTCAGGAATGAAGTGAACTACAAAAAAGGTCTAATGACTTTTTGCTCTATCTTCCATGGTTAAGCGACAAAACGCTCGAACATTTGAAATTCCAGAGATTTTTTCGATAAAAAATAATGTTTCAAGCCCGATAGCGGTCGAACCGTTGGTCGTAGCTCAAATCTGATTGACCCATCAAATTAGCAAATTGCGCGATCTACAGAAAAGGTCCAGTAATCTTTTGCCCTATCTCGATTGGTTTGGCCGAAAAAACGTGATTATGTACAATTTTGTTGTAACTTTTACGCGAAACTTTTGTTTTTTGGGGTCGATAGCGGCGAAACCATTGGTCGGAGGTCAAAATAAGACTAACGTTTTATTTAGGAAATAAGATGACCTACAAAAAAGGTCCAGTGACTTTTTACTATATTTCCCTTAGTTTGACCGCAAAACGCGATTAAGTGAAAATATTGGACATTTTCGCCTAAAAATTTACATTCCGGGCTTGATAGCGGCCTAAACGGTTGGTCGTAACTCAAAACAAATTTTAAACGGGATTTAGGAAATCACGTGATCTACAGAAAAGGTTCAGTGACTTCGGGAGTTGGCTGAGCGTTAGCTAAGCGTCAATAGTAGATAGGGACAGAGGAATATTTATTATGTTCACAGACACAATACCCTCTCTAAAAAAAGGCCCAAGTGTGTCATTAACCCCCGGTAATATTAACCCCCCCCCCGGGGATTTCCTGGTATGACCTGATAACCTCCTGTACATTCAACCCCCTGATGTGTTAACCCCCCTGGTAACATTAAACCCCCCCAGGGAATTTCCTGCCATGACCTCATGTCCGAATTTTACCAGTCACCAAATCTCTTAACCCCCCCCCCCTGGGAAGATCCTGGTATGACCAGATAACCCCCTGGAGACTTATCCCCCGGTAACGTTAACCCCCCCTGGGAATTTGTTCATATGACCAGACAATATCCTGACGAATCCTATATTATATACAGCCGCATGTGAAACCACTCACTCACTCACTCACTCACTGATGGATGTATACAAATTCTAACATAGTTCTAGAAGTGCTGGGAAACTTGAAATTTGGCACGCGGGTACCTTTTGTCGTGTCACCAACAGGAAAAGTCTGAAAACCGGACTTTTTTACTTTTAAACCCCTCAAAAAAATTCGAGAAAATTTGCGCATTTTTCGCCCCTGCAGGCCTTTTTTGTAAGTCCGATAGCGGGCGAACCGTTTGAGCTAGCTCGGATCTGACGAAAAATTCATGGTCAGGAATGAAGTGAACTACAAAAAAAGTCCAGTGACTTTTTGCTGTATCTTCCATGGTTAAGCGACAAAACGCTCGAACATTTGAAATTCCAGAGATTTTTTCGATAAAATTAATGTTTCGAGCCCGATAGCGGCCGAACCGTTGGTCGTAGCTCAAATCTGATTGACCCATCAAATTAGCAAATTGCGCGATCTACAGAAAAGGTCTAGTGACCTTTTGCCCTATCTCCATTGGTTTGGCCGAAAAACGTGATTATGTGCAATTTTTTTGTAATATTTACGTGAAAAGTTTGTTTTTGAGGTCGATAGCGGCGAAACCATTGGTCGGAGGTCAAAATAAATCAAAGGTTGGATTTAGGAAATAATGTGATCTACAAAAAAGGTCAAGTGACATTTTACTCTATCTCCATTGGTTTGTCCACAAAACGCTAGTAAGTGAAAATATTTGGAAATTTTCGTCTACAAATTTACATTCCGGGCTTGATAGCGGCTAAACGGTTGGTCGTAGCTCAAAACATGTCATTTAATAAGTTTTAGTAAACGATGTGTTCTACAAAAAACGTCCAGTAACTTTTGGCCCTATCCTAAATGGTCTGGCCAAAAAACCTGTTTTAAAAGGAAATATTTTATACTTTTTAGGTGAAAACTTTGTTTCTGGAGGCGGTAGCAACCGAACCATTGGTCATAACTTAAATCCATAACTAGACAATCTAGAGATCTAAAAAAAGGTTCAGTAGCATTCTGTCGTTTATCTATCCGTAAGCCTGATAAATGCACTAAATGACAAATTCTTTGTCATCATTTTTAGGTGTTTTAGATGTATGCAACTATAATTAGTGCGATTCATGTTGGTTAGAGATTGACCTTGTATTTCTACGTTAACGAGTGACTAAAACCCCCTTCCACATCGGCAGTTGGCTGAGCGTTAGTGAAGCTTCAATAATAGATAGGGACAGAGTGTTTTTTATTATGTTCACATACACAACACTCTCTAAAATAGGCCCACGTGTGTCATTAACCCCTTGTAACATTAACCCCTCCCCCGGGAATTTATTCATATGACCAGAAAATATCCTGACTAAATTAAACCCCCTGATATCTTAACCCCCTTTAACATTAATCTCCCCCCCCGGGAATTTCCTGGCATGACAAGATAAACCTCTGAGCAAATTAAACCCCCTAAACAACTTAAAAATAATGACTCAGGGTTGGGTTTTTGTTATATTTACACTAAACAATTCACAAAAGCCCACCAGTGCAGTCCTTTCTCCACAGCTCCGTACTGGCTAAACCAGACGTCGTAGCTAAAATCGGACACCAGAATCGAAAGAGAAAAAATTAAATTTCCGACAAGAAAGGTCCAATCACTTTTTGTCGTATCTCTAACGGTTAAGCCGCAAAAACACCCTCAAAGTCAAAAGTTTGGACGAATCCAGAAAAAAATCAATGAAAAGGTCAATTTTTAAATCCCTTGTCCTTTACCTAATGTCCGGACTTAACCAATCACCGAATTCCGCTTATCCCCGAATTTGCAAGCGTACATCATGGGGGCCTGGGGGCGTAGCCCCCAGCGAGCCGAAGGCGAGTATTTATATACGATCGTAACTGTTTTTTCCCGCGCGTGCTACTTGAGGCACATGGGAAAGAAAATTGTAAATGCTTGTAAAATTATAGCCAAATAAAGATTTTTTGAACAGTCTCTGCCGTAAAACCCTATGTATTTGAAGATTAGTGATAGTAATCACTCCACCATATCAACAACTGCAGCAAATTCTAAAGTCATGACACACATTTAGCGATATATTGACGGAGCGTCAGAATAAAGCAACGTCCATTTTCTGGGTACATCTTTATCTGTACACGACTACTAAAACTTTCCTCCCAAAAGTTTTTATTTAATATACCTAAAGTCTCTTTGAATAGCTTCTCATTGGTATGGAATAAGCTTTCAAATAGGAGAAAACTGGAATTGGTTCAGGAATAGTTCTCATGGTCAGATCAGTGTTTTGATAAACTATCCCGCAGTAGTAGTAAACAATGGTCTTCATCAGAAGCAGTAGATTCTGCTTCATTGCTTTATATTTGGAAAATGGAGAATGTTGTTACTCATGTGATTGTGGAACGGAGTGCTAGGCTAAGTAAAATATTGTTATTGTCTACTGCGTAATTTTACTAAGACATTGGTCGATCTCCATCTTTTGGAGAAGGTGGAGCTTCAATTGCTCAACGAGTTAAAGTTCTGTAAAGGACACCCTAATGTTTGTTATTTATTCGCTGTGACTTGGTTATACGATCAATATATGCTGCCTTTCCCGTTTTCTAAATGTATTTACATGCTAGCAGTATCCCGCAGCTTCACCCACTAGTTCGTGCGCTTTGCACGTGTATGAGCACTTCTGGTTCCAGAGAATTATATTTCCGTCGCCAATGTTCGGTCTTGTTTGCTAAGATCAAGAAGATCGGTCAAAACGTCTATATTTATGGCCATTATAATTTACACTGGTCTTTGAATTTTACCTGGTTTCCCGACCAAGAATATATATTAACATATACATATAATACACAGGACAGAGAAGAACAAGTTTATAGTAAAACTTAATAGTAATAGTTAGAGAGTAACTTTATTTTTTATATCAACCTTTCATTACTAACCAAGCGCTAAATACTTAACATTTGCTAAAATCTACAGTTAAAAGTATATATATATATATATATATATATATATATATATATATATATATATTTACTATCTGGATATTAAATTTTGCTATCTGGATATTTTCTTACTTTTTGCTAAGCTACAGTTGCAGAAAAGCTTGATATAATAAACATGTTACTATCAACCTTACTTTATGCTTTCAAGACTATAAATGTAAACAAATTGAAAATTGAGGTTAAAGTATTTAAATGGTCGTACTGTCATAAAACTATGTTTACACATAACAGGTGATTACATTTAACAGGCTCTAGAAGTAAATTCATATCATGGTTATTTTAAATCTAGATGGGTAACGGAGAAAATTACATACCGTTATTTGTTGTTCACTACCTGCTCGTTTTGATACAACCGATTCTGAACTATGCCTTCCCTTTCTGATTAACTTTGAAAGAAAGACAGCATGAGAGTGAGAGACCCGATCTCCTGGCGCGGGTTACAATACGAGATAAGTAGTCCGTGTCATACGCTGCTTTCGCTGATGTCGCCAACAATTGTAGGCTCAAGTGGAGATGGGTCTATAGTTGTGCAGTACTGTACTTTCTTGCCTGAAGAAAGTTAATGGTTCAACATCTTTACAGCAAGGTAATTTCAGTGTTCTGTGACAATGCCTGGAGTGGGACACAAATTATGCAGGCTATTATTCTGTGAATATGCTATTGGTTTTGGCGGATTAATCAGTATTGTGATGTATTATTACATACAACTACGGTACTGTACGTACACTATGACACTATAAAGAGAACTCTTTAGCATACACTAGTCTTAGCGTAAGCTAGAAATCGCTAACCTAACCAATTGAATCAATAGTACTTCTTTATAAAACAAATTAAGGCTTTTAAATTATAATTCATTTCTAAGAAAATCTTAAATTTCAGGTAATTAATGAAATAGATACCAAAAAGAGATAGTCAACAGAGCAAGAATCAGATAAAATTAACTATCGTAGATGAACCATGCATCGATATACTGATTATTTTATTAATTATCAGGGACCGTAAGCTAGTGAGTGGTATCTGATCTTTTAGCAATATACTATTAGCATTTAGATATTTAATGTGTTGGCTGTATACGTATTTTATCAGTAAATTAACACAAACACACAACATATCGGTCTAAAATAACTAATTCACGTAAGATTTCAACATAAAACTTGTTGGAATGGTAAGGGGATGTATTCAGTTACTAATATTAAATTTGTGATCTGCTGATGATCTGATTATTTCCAGAGGGTTTAAAAACTGTTCGGTCAATTTTGACCTAGATCAAGACCGTAATTGTATTTTTTCTCATTACATATTTTTTAAAAACTTTTGAAATAGTTTCATGTCTTTTTGGACTTTTCATCGTAGAAAACAGGAAAAAGCAGTCAATTTTTTGTTATATTTGTACATGGTATATGGGGCATAATAGGGGATGCGAACCCTTTGATTTAACGAGAGTTCATCAACAAATGTTCTGGAATCGGGTGGTGCAGAGTGACAACATACTGTCTAGGGGGATCTTTCAACGTATAAAACTGAGAAGTATACGCAAACTAAGAGATGAACCTTTTCAAGGACTACATAAACATGTGGTACACGGTAGACAAGAAACTGCTATCATTGGTTCATTTCCATGTTTTGATCCTACAAAAAATTAAAAAAGCAAGAATTAGGCTTGTTTAACGGCAAGTGGCACACAGCAAATGTTAAACAGAACTCACTACAATACGCTTTGTGGGATACTACATTTTGTATAGAATTAATTTTGTGTAATTTCGAATCACATATTTATTAAAAACATTATAACTCTAATTAATTATAATAAAGAATAAATGTAATTACTCTAATAATTATTTTCATTGTATCATTATTCTGTAACTATTGTATTTTGGTTAAGGTTTCAACGAAACAAAACAATATTTGGGAGAGTTCGGGGCGTGTGGATAAATGAAAGTGACATCTTCCGTCTGGACACAACTGGAATTCTACGGAGCTGTTGGAGACTCAGCGAGAGAAATACTAATGTTATTACTGTCAAATGGAGGCGGCTATAAAAATTCCAGTGCCTCAATGTATCCAAGCAATAACATTTCATGAGACACTAAGATCTACGAGAAATGTTTACAAGAGCAGCCCGCATTAAAATAGTTCTGACAGTTGAGGCGATGTTGCCATATCGCTGCTGACCACAAAATATTCCTGATTTTGAGATGGATCAGTAATCTTTCCATAAACGTAAAACTGGGCGCGGGGTTTAGAGGGGGATTTCGGGGTAAAAGACAACAGCCGAAATCGGACTATTTTGGTGGGAGCCTCTTTAGGCAATTTGTACTGCACATTTGCAATTAGGTCCAACTATAGTTTTATAAGGTTATGTACATGTCAACCCTTATACTTTTTCCCGATTATATTTTTAATCAAATTTATCATTATGTTATCATAATAAATCAAATACTAAACGTTAGGAGTTCCATCTAAATGCAACAAGGAACAGTCTCTTCCAGTAACTTTTGTTTTACTTAAAGATGGAACAGTTAGATAGCATTTCCGTTATTACTTCATTCGGCGATTATCGTAGCGATTTCGACAGTGAGAAATTCAAGAGCTTGGGAGCAGTTATCAGTGTATTGTGGTGCCACTAATGAGCACACTTGTTCCAAACCTGAATACATGTGTAAAATACTAAGTCTTATTATGTTCTCATACTTCATACATAAACTGCTCCGTCAAACTAATACTTATTACAATGTGGTTAACTTATTACTTTTATAAAATGTGAGCAACGAGTGCAGAATCACTGCTCTAGATAGAGATTGACGCAAATTTACACCTATGGTTGTTGACAATTAAAACCCGCTATAAAAATGTGACCAATTAAAACATACTAACCTATCTATTCCAGCTATAATACCTGACTCCAATTATGAATGAGATTATTAAGAATGAACCCGAACAACGGATGTCTTTGGCAAACTGACTTTAACTGATTGTAAGGAAAACTTTGTTTACCTTTTGACTTTGTAGTCCTATAAATATATACATACTTTCCAACATTATTCTTATATGGTCCAACATAGCACTGAATATTCATATCCCGTCTTTTATAAAACTAATTTGCTGCCCTTTCACTCCAAAATAAATAGAGTCCATTGGACCAAGAGGACTCTAAAACCAAGTTTGAAGTCTTTAGGACGTTTTCGCAGAGACAACAAAAACCGATACAACGGTTGTCTGCACATCCAATGTACAGAAAGGCAACACAATCTTAAGGATTGTAATATGGTTATATTACCATGCTTTACTGAAATCCTTGTGGAGTTTAGAACCAACCCATATACCCATACAGGAATATCATACACATAATTATATGGTATTCTAGATTAACATATAATATTTGATCCCAAATATGTTTTATTATTAGATTTGGACTTTATATACGTTATTAAAACTAATTATAGTTGAATTTTCGTAGTTATATTCATTTGAACTGTGAAATAAGAAAATTTTAACTTACGTATGTATGTTGATTCAGATAAGTAATTTTAATTGACAACTTGTCAGTTTAAATCTAACATTAGAATAAGAATTTAAATCATAAAAATAAATTAAACATATAAAATGAATAAATCTGTGAATAAGGGATCTCGGCAAGACAGATGCTATACTATGCCATGTGTGCACTACTCTATGTAAACAAATCTCTCATGTTTCGTGTGATTAGTGTGGATGTCAAGATTGTCACAGAACAATTTCAACATAAGAAAACACGTATTCAATACTGAAAGCGTATACATAAATAAACCATCAATCAATTGAATGCTATATATGTAGTCTTAATTTTAGTATACCTCTAACTTTGAATATTTTAAATATCTTACATGGTGAGTCAAATTTTATAATGCAATATGAAACTTAAAAAAAGCAATTTCAAAAACTTAGTTAGGAGCTAAGTATATCTATACATATCAAGACTGAAATGTTGTAGTTATCCGCAGAAAAACTGTACAACACAATGTTTTATTCCCTTTCGTTTATTTGTTTCTTAGAAGTTTTTTGGTGTGAAAAAGTATACCACAATAAACGGAAAGGTTGTTTTTTTTAAATATGTTTATTAACTTATAACTATTTCAATATTGCAATGTTTTGATCAAATCTTATGTATCAAATGTAATGAAGGTATTTATTTTAAATTGGGGCGGAAAGGGTGGAAAAAGATCATTAAAGAATTCATATAATTCTTTTAAAATATTTTGATGTAAAAATATAAATAAGAATCATAAAACATATGAAATACCAGATTTACGTTGGCAAATTATTAAGTAATAATAATATAATTAATAAAATTAGTATAATTAATTAAGTTTTTGTATTGTATTTAGTGTGTTAATTACATTTTTATTTATTAATAAGGTAGTTTTTGTTGCTAATAAAGACTTGAGATTTGTTGCTACATACTTATGATATGTATATTACCTTGTGCGGGGCTAGATGGTCACAAGTGACGTGTACGACGAGTACGGTAGCGATGAACCACCAACAGAGCGCCATGTCCTGGCTCGACGCGCACTGCACACTGACTGCCGACAGCCTTTCACCAACCTCCTCTCCCTAACCGCTCGCTGGTACCTCCAACAGAGTTTTTCTATCCAATATGAATCCTATATTGGCTATTTAAGGAATTCATAAAAGATAACCGACTGTCAGTCATTAATCGACTCGCGTAACAAACCTTCAAACGAGAAAATCTCAAGGGGCTTAAGTGTTTAGGTGCTCGTGCAGTTATGTTGTTTTTTACTCTTACTACTAACACAATCGAGTGTGTTTAGTTCATACTGTAAGTAGTAAGTGATGTAACCATTTGCCATTTTACTATACATGATCTTCTTGAGTACAGTGGAGAAGCCATATGTCACTATATGTCACTATACACTAGCAGGTACCCGCAGCTTCACACGAAAATTTCCATTAACTACTTAGTATATTTTTCAAACGTAATTAGGCATAAATCATGTACATATTATTTTAGCAACCGTTGGTTAGGATTAATTATATTTTCGTCACCATAACTTAGTCCGCCTTGTTGTTCCGATCTGGGCAATACAAATACAAAGGTCTCGGAAACCTACTTCGGTCAAAAAGTGACATAACTCTTGCCATATACTTCCGGTCTAGTATATTTACTTTGCCACAGTAGAGTTTGCCTTGTTGTTCGAAGAAGGATAGAAATTTATATAGTTAGGACTGAGAAGCCTACTTCGGTTAAAATCTGTCTACTTCCGGCCATTTGATTTCACTTACGTTCAGTGGCGCATCCAGAAAATAATTATGGAGGGGGGGCTAACCGTGGGTCCCTGGGGCAACAACCGGAAAACTTTTTAAAAATTCCTTAGAAAAACCGGTATTTTAAGGCATTACTTTAACTTTATTTTAGCTCTTTGATTGCAAGTTTTGAGTATGGACTATAGTAATGAATGATAAAACCCAGCAGATTAAAAAGTTTTTAGGTTTTATTTTGATAAAACCTTTTATATCAGCTGTCTTTTAAAACAAAATTGAGTCTTCTTTGGGTCTTCGTCAGTATGGATAATACACTGTCTGTTTCAACTAGAATTTCCCTGTGGATATTGAGATTGGCTAAGTCTACTCTCAGACACTGTAGGTTAAGTATGTCTTGATTCTCCGAAGACTGGAAAAGGAGCGCTCTGCTGTGCTCAGTATTCAGTATGAGTAAACCATTTTTTCTTGAGGGGGGCTACAGCCCCTTTAGCCCCCCTCATGGGTGCGCGCCTGCTTGTTGCCACATTTGTTTTAGTCGGTTTTTCTTGCCCCGATAAAACAGCTATATATGTATGTAGTTCTCGGAAATCTGGTTCGGTAAAAAAACGTTTACTTCCGGCTCTTGTAATCTACTTTCGATCTAATATATTTTCATTACCATAGTTGGGTTTGCCTTATTATTCCGATAAAGAAAATATAAGTAGGACTGAGAGGCCTATTACGGTCTAGAGGGAAATCCTACCTAACTCATATCTACTTCCGGTATAAGGGGGATATCCTTACTAAGTTCATGGTACATTTCAAAATAATCCTCCAAAATAAGGTTTTCTAACTGAAGTCTGGGAAGAATTTTGAGGCATGTTAATGTTCATTTCACCGTTTCCTTTTAAGCCACCAGTAAAATACTATATCAAAATGTCACGGAAGCCAATGAAGTTAAGAGTACCTTATATGAGAATTTTAAAGCCTTGTTAATTAAGGTTAGTTTTATTGCTTAAATAATATTTACAATGCATTATTTTTTTCAATTCGTCACTGGCGCAAACTGGAATAAAGGTAGAGATTAACTTTGCTATCTGCAATACACCATTGATTAAGGATTGTAATCTTAATATTTTATACAATTGAAACATAAATTACATGTTCCAGCCACGTTGTTAATGTTGTAAATAATACTTTTTGAAAGTTTGACTCTATTGATTCATGTTGGCAGTGGACTGCTCTTAAACTGCAATGTTTCTATGTTTTGAATAGTTTGTTGTAAAATGTAAACACATAGCTGATATGTTTTAGATTTTGTTATTTTTTTTAATAATTGAAAAGTAATAGCATTGTATTAAGTTTAGAATTCCATTACAACAAATTGAGTTATTGTTTATTGAGTCGTTTGAATTGTTTTCATTTTAACTTGAAATCTGTTAGGTCTATTGTCAGTTGAAATTCCCACCACAGAAGAGTTTGGAATCCCTGATGGGAACGACGATGGAAAAACAGAACATAGATCGACTAAAGAAAGAAAGAATACAATACTGTAGAGAAGAGGACTCACACGCTGTAACAATCAATTGGATGAGCAGTTTAAGGTGGAATTTCTTTAAGACGTCTCGGAATTTTATGAAAAGTTATCTTATAAAGAAATAGGCTCTTTGTTATAGACGATCAGATTAGTGAGCTAATATTTTTCTACAGAAAGCGCTTAAAAAGTACCTGATGCTGAGTATGATGAGGTGAAATTTAAAATAAGAGATAGATAGCAATAAATTTTTAATATGACATCTTAATTTTGAAGTATGGCCTGGCCAAGGTTAAGACCAGGAGTCAGTTGTCATTTCAAACCTTTCTTTTTCTAAACATGCCATTAATCTAAGTTAAACCTGAGTGCATTTGATGGTTTTTTAAAGAACTGTATCATCTTTAGGACTCAAATCAATAAAATAGACGGGAACGAGTATATTGGTAACGAAACAAAATTTCAGTATTAATACAGTCTACAGTTAAAAATTCTACAACGCGTGAATAGCTTTCCTTCGTCTGGCCCTACACATAGGTTTGGTAGGAAAAACTGTTGATTGAATTGTACTTTGAGGAGTATTAGTAAATAATCGAGTTAGAGCAATTACGAAACTTATGAAGAAGGAATATTGAAATCATGTTCCTGGAAGGCATAATCCTGCGGACTAACCTAGTAGTCCAAAACAGCTTGTTAAATCTAAAAATTGTGGGATGGGATATCCTGGTTAAAACAACTCTTATCATAATGGTCGGTTTAAGAAATAAAACTTTAAAGAATAAATAGACAGTGGACGGAAAAAGTCAGCTGTAATAGAACTTAACAACAATATTTGGTAACTATTTAGGTCACCGCTCCTCAGGTTTTTTTATTTTTTTATTTTTTTTGAATAATCCAATAATCCACATAGTTTCTTGGATTGTGAGGTTAAAAAGTAATTCTCTGAACAAATGCAATCAAATGATGAGCACAGTTTGATTTTGGAAGAACTTAAATATGCAGAAAGTAACACTGTAAAGCTGTTTCCAGTTGATCATTTGACGGTCTACAGCAACTTTGCTAGATTTTCATGATAATGAAGAGGTGATTAAACTCAAAACAACAATAAGTGGAAGAAAAGATTTGTAAGTTTTTCGAATGCCAGCAGTTCTACTATCTAATTATAAAATTGTACGAAGAGTTGTAGAAATAGACAAATTTGTGCGCAAAGTCAAAACTTATTGAAGAGAACTTTTGGATATTGAAAGGTACATGTTCTTAACGGCTGTGTTGTATGTAAACATTCTACTAGTAAACACCTTAATGCCTCCATTTTTTTATTATCAGACGACAGAATACGTAATGTTGCATGTTTTGAAGTAACCGGTGTTGACTTTGCAGGGCATTTATGTCTACGTATTGGGAGTAAATAATGGAGTTACATTTTTTCATGCACACTCAACAAGCAATCCATTTGGAACTCGTACAGCCTTTAATAATCTAATGTTTTATATTGGCCTTACACAGTTTTAATGCAAGACGTGGTCGCCCATCCTTAAATAACAGCGATCTAGGCAAAACCTGTAGAGGGTTTTTATAATGGTATGAACCACTTAGATTGGATTCGTCAACATCACTCTTATGGACCGCAAATAATGGAGGTTTAACCCACCTTCTGCTTAATCCACCATGGTGAGGTGGTCTTTGGAGATACAATCGAACTGAAGAAGGTGACGAACGGGAGACAACCCTTGAAAGCACTACAACAAAAAAAGCGAATACTTCGAAGCATACAAGAAAAGGATTAAGCTACCGAGACGACTCCTCGATTAGAGTTCAACACGACATTGGAAGAGTTGGTATGGTTGAGCCTCTCCAAAGTTAAAAGTGGGATGATGTTGTAGATAATGTTTTGACAGTTTTACTTAATCGATTAAAGTTGGCAGTGAACTGCTCTTATATAATTGTTTTTAAATTCAAATCAATGGAGAAAAAACACATGTTTCTAATGTTCTGAATTAATTGTTTGTTGTAAAATGTAAAGACATGGTTGATATTATTTTGTTTTGTTCTTGTTTTTTAAAGTGATTGATAAGGAATAGTATTTTATTACGTTTAGAATTCCAATAAAAACAAGTTCAGTTATTGCTAATTGAGTTGCTTAAAGTGGCTTTTCTTTTTAACTTGAAATATTTTAAGTTTAGAATTGAATAATATAATTATTGATTATTTAAAACATGAAGGAACTCATGGTTTGTGGAGATTCTTAACAGACAACGATGTACCAAAAGACAATGTATATTCTCATAAATGTTAGAGAAAAATATACTGAAATTTTAAGGAGTAAATAATGACATCATGTAAATAATCACAGAAAATACGAATTTAAACCAGATGAAAACACAAAACTTACTCAAAATAATTTTCAACAGTTTTAGAAGAATGAACAGCAAAATGTCCAAGTAACACCATATGGTGTGGAACAACAGGAGCACAGTACTGTTTCCTTTAGTCCTAACCCAACGTTTGTACAAGCATCCCTCAGACTTTTCAGAATTATGAAGATGAAGATGATGGAGAGTTCAGTTATCCCACAGTATCAAAACAGATCCACACTGGGGCTATACAAATAATTCGTGGACCAGTAACAGAGTAAAAATGTCGTGATTAAATGTTGAGTTTGTTTAGTGTCAATTTTTATGACTTTTATGAGTCAATTTTATAAAAATAATGATCCCTTAAAAAAGCGATCAAGCAGTGGTAAAAAATATATAAATTTATTTAAAAAGATTTTTGATAAACGAATTGAAGGACCTGAAATAAAAAAATCAGCAATAGCCGGACAAGTACAGATATATAGATGATTTAACAAAACTTGATAGTATTACTAACTACATTTATGCTAAAAAATGTGGAAAAAAACATTTCTGAACGAAAAGAAAGCAGTTGAAAAAGATGAAATTAAGTATTTAAAGAGAATTTTATCAGAAATAAGTAAATAAGTTTTAATAGAAGGTAGTGGAGTTTTAGAACGATTTCATTAACAATTTACCATTTGAATTGCAAGTGCCAGGCTATCAGTATCTGGGACCAAAACTTGAGAAAAGAATAAAAAGAGGGGATCCTGATTTAATAGATATACTGCATTGGAACACGTTATTGTCATGCAAAACATAGAGGTAAACATTCTAGACATATGTGCAATATAAAATGTTACAAAATAAAGTAATGGATACATTTTGATCAAAAGGTGCTAGTTTAGGTGGAAGATTTAAAGCAATTCCAACAGCTGGAGCAATTAAAAAAATTAGAATGGAAGAAAATTCTAAATTTTAGCTTAGTAAATGGAAAAGCAATCTGTGAACGTAATTTCAGTAAAAATAAAAATGTAAGATAAAATGTACCTTTCAAACAAGATTAATGTTAGCAATCAATTAAATGTAGATAAATGAAAAAATGGTAAAAATAAACAGACAATATAACATACTAAAAAAACAAAAACAATAAAGGACTCAGAATACAACTTTCAAATAATCATTTGAAAGAACTAAAAAGCTGTGGATTATTGAAAGAGCTATTAGATTTTAGAGAAATCCTTCCAATTGTGACGAATATTGTACCTTATGTTAGAACCACCGTTCAAATTGTAAAAAAGATGTGATTCCTATAGTTAGAAATATTTTAAATCGATTAAATAAGAAATTAGATGTTACTGGATCTGAATTAGGTAGACCTTTAAATCTTTAAATTGTGTAAAATTAAACATTAAAAACATTGAAATCATTAAATTTTCGAGCTTTAGTTTAAATTTGTGTTTAAAATTGCGCGATACTTAAAACGTTAGAACATTTAAATGTGAGATTGTAAATTTAGATTATGTTTAAAAAGTTCAACTCATTGGGTTGGTTATTAAAATAAATAAATTGGTTGAATTAAAACAAATCTGAATCCAATTTTGATTTGTAAAATGTATTGACCTCTGCCCCTTCTTAAAAAAATTACAAAAAATTAATCATTTTACAAGAAGTCATAGGAATGTGAAGCAGAAATAATGGGCATATTATAATCAGGTCCAAAGAAAATCAATGGAATATACAGGCGACATGTATATGAAAAAGGACTGGAGAGAATTTCATGTTCTTTATCTACACCAAAGATATTTCTTTAAATAATATTTTATTGCAAATTTGTATTTATTGAAATTGTATTGAATGCAAATATTTCTATCTCTGAACTTATATATAACTCATACACATTCTGAGAGAACATTTTTAACTTTAGCAGTTTTAGATAGGTTTATTATACAACATCAGCCTATTGCAATTATCCTCCCTAACGAAAATATGTGTACAACTTCATCGAACATGATCCTCAGAGCACACACCACCCAAAATACCCAAAATGTGGGCTATATATAACGCGGCTTGTGGAAACGATAACAGTCCCTCCCCCTCAAAAAAAAAAAAAAAAAAAAAAAAAAAAACAAAAACAAAAACAAAGACAAAAAACAAACAAAAATGTTGAAACGTGGTACACAAATTTCTTTAAAAATTATGTAAATATTTTGGATAAGTTCGTTGGCCACCTTGATTCAGTATTGAGGATGTTCAATCTTTAAAAAGTTCAAAACTAGGTTTTTTATACACTGAGAGAAAAACAAAACGCGTCCTGGAATGCTTATAACGTATACTAAAAAAAATGTCACGAATTTTGTTTATCTCAAAGTGGTTGAAAGTATCGAGTGCAAGGAAAATTGATTGGAATAAACAAATAATATTTCAGTTTTCACAAAATCTACCTGTTTCTTCTTCCGAATGATCCAGAATGACTATTTAAATCGGCCTGGTTATAAAATCGCCCTAGATTCCTACTTAAACTATTACATTTTTTATACTTTTCGTACTTTTAAGACAGGAACATAAAGGGTATGGCTTTAAAAAAAGATTATTTCAACCAAACATATTGCTCCTCCTTAAATATATTCGTTGTAAATTTTTTATTTTTATTAAATGTTAAAATTGTTAATAACAATTAATATGGATTAAACTGTAGAAGATCTATCTTGCGTCATTATTTTCAAAACTCTTATAAATGTCGTGGAATTATGATAGATCGTATAAATATGAGATTCAGACTACACCGCAGCTCCGTCTGACTTTCATAAAAAGAGCGAGTCAATTAGGTCGCCTTCAATAAGTTAGCTGCAATAAATACACTTTAATGTTCAGCAAAACATCAAATAAAACTACAGGTGACAAGTTGTATAAATCTTGTTGTGTATTAAGAATAGAGCTATTGTTTGAAGTTAAAATCAAACATTTTACGTGTTCTGCATATAAATACTTTTTAATATATTACATTGTAAATCAAACCGCAAAACCAAAATTGTAATATGGTACACAATATATGTTGTCTAAGATCAAAAATATAATTCAATCTGTCTTTCAGAGGCCATACACATTTAAAAATTGGCACAATTTAAATATAATTCGACTTATCACAAGTAAATTGTATTTGTAGATTAAATCAACATTTTCATATTGTCTCTTAACGTATATTATACTTTACTATACTATTTTGCTATGTATTTTAATATATTTTGGGTTCTTGATGACAATTTAACAAATCTTGATCATGTAATATCTACATATAACATATAGGATTGTAAATACGATTTTTTTTGTTACATTTGAAACCAAATGTATTAAATGTATGTTGTTACGACAACATTTGGAATATTATTCTGAGTTTTACTGGTTTTTGATTTCTCAGGAGTATTTACAAGATGAAATTTGGTTTAAATACTTTAAATACCCATAGAAATGACATAAGGATGAGGACATTTTTATAGTAATTGAGAACTTTTACTGTTTTACCTGCATATGACACTGTTAGCTTACATAAATCATGTTGTTTATAAATCTTTAAATTATGTGCGCTGATACTTTCATTGGCTCAATTAATCTTTTCATCTTAACCATAAATATTTATTAACACTTTCGGATACTTATATTCTGACCTAATCTTTTTAAACAATTTTACATATTTTGATGACATTGGATAACGAAACGGGAGAGAACATTTTTCATAATGTTCGTTTCCTCGTTCGGGATGAAATTTTATTTTTTAATAACAAACCGAAAAGCATAAATAAAGGAATGATTATCTTTATATTTAAAGATTATGCAAGTATTTTCTACTAATTATTTCCCTTGGTAAATCAGCATGTGAACCGGCATTTAAAGAATTATTATGTTTACAACATATTGAAATAGTTTGAATACTCCTTTTTAACGCCCATTCAACATCCTTTATATGGTTGATTATTGTCTTTACGAATAATCATTTTATCAATATTACTCCAAATTATTGCACAAATATTTGTATACATTACTGTATAAAAATGGTGAGCAATAAAAAATCTAACCTATAATACCAGAAATAAACGAAAATTGCTACAGTAAACTCTTTTATTGCAACAATTTCAAATTATTACATTAAAACTCAGATAAACGACACGCCTATGAACTAACAATGAAAAATCTGTCATTTTGATACTAAACGTAGACTGTAGTAATGCAGTAATAAAGAAAACATAATTACTATTGAAACTTGATTGGCCTATTAATCTATTTATAAACAATGAGAAAGGATATGCATGAAATAAAAATAATATAAAGGTTTCAAAATCTAGTACCTTGCTGTCTTTGTGTAGTACATAAATAATGTAATGAGAAGTAATGTAAAGACACTTAAAGATATTACCTTAACGAGGATAAATAATTTAGCAGTGTGATACTCATATTCAGGCGGATTGTAGTGTTGCATCACTTTTCTGTACTTTTCCACTATTCGTGGTACATCATAAATTAGATAAGTGTTGAGAAAATAACTTATCAAATGAAGAGCAACTATGCATAACACTAATAATAGCATTAACCAAACAATCCATTGTATTGAGATTACAAATGCGTAATAATACATAGTTATAGATTTGCCAAAACGGAATAATACAAGCATACGCACAATGGCTAAGCACAACAAAACCGACAGACATATCTTTAACGTTAGAAAATAAAATGTCAAGTCATCAAAGTCAAAATAACTATCCGTGCCCTGCTTTTGAAATAATTCTAAGTAACTACGAATATTAAAATAGCATAATATGTATATGACAACAGTTAAGAAACCCGTAATAATTATAAGTAAACGGAGTACGTTACTAGTGGAGGAAAGATATCCGAAGAAACCTTGTAGATTAATCAGGAAAAAACAACGACAAAAGTAGAACACAAGGTAAGATAAGAAAATGATAAGCCATACAATGAAGATCATGGTGTGCTGAACTGAAGTAATCTGCAACAAAACAAAACAATATGCATTTGGAATTTCAATAATAAACAATCTTAACGTAATGAATTCTTGAAATAGTTATAACTAATAATCATCAGTATATCTTATAATGCATTTGTGATAGTGTGAAACTATATGTAGTTCGCAAAACAACTTAAGGACTTGCTTGCTATGTGGTCTCAACGACTTTGAAGTGTATTTGTAATAAAAAAAGACATTCGTAGATGTATTAAAATTATTGTAATCTCAAAAACTCAATTGTTTATCAGCTGAGAATGTTTTTACTTAAAAATCTTTTACGGTTTAGCAGAGTTAGTCAATAAGGGTATTTACGTTGTCAAAACACTGTTACAATTCTGGAGTTTTGAAATGTACATAAATCTTGAATAGGTTACGATAAACTGTGTAAATAGTATACATAGTTCTAATTTTTTTACATTGCTTATTCTTTTATTACTTTTAGAAATAATATGAGATACAAACGTTTATTAGTCTTTACCAGAAACTTATTTTTCACTGCTTTGCATCGTTTAAAGTATGGTAAGAATGGATTTTTTTAATGTTGTATAGACAATATAACAAATAGTCATAACTATTATGTTTAATATTCCCATGATTATTCCCAAACAATTCGTCAAGACAGATCAAGCAACAAGAGAATGTTCATTTATTTTTTATGCTGTATAGACAATACAACAAATAGTCATAACTATTATGTTTAATATTCCCATGATTATTCCCAAACAATTCGTCAAGACAGATCAAGCAACAAGAGAATGTTCATTTAGTTTTTATATTGTATAGACAATAATATAACAAATATTCACAACTATCATGTTTGATATTCCCTTGATTATTCCCAAACAATTCGTCAAGACAGATCAAGCAACAAGATAATGTTCATTTAGTTTTTATATTGTATAGACAATATAATAACAAATATTCACAACTATCATGTTTAATATTCCCTTGATTATTCCCAAACAATTCGTCAAGACAGATCAAGCAACAAGAGAATGTTCATTTAGTTTTTATATTGTATAGACAATATAACAAACATTCACAACTATCATGTTTAATATTTCCTTGATTATTCCCAAACAATTCGTCAAGACAGATCAAGCAACAAGAGAATGTTCATTTAGTTTTTATATTGTATAGACAATAATATAACAAACATTCACAACTATCATGTTTAATATTTCCTTGATTATTCCCAAACAATTCGTCAAGACAGATCAAGCAACAAGAGAATGTTCATTTAGTTTTTATATTGTATAGACAATATAACAAATATTCACAACTATCATGTTTAATATTCCCTTGATTATTCCCAAACAATTCGTCAAGACAGATCAAGCAACAAGAGAATGTTCATTTAGTTTTTATATTGTATAGACAATATAACAAATATTCACAACTATCATGTTTAATATTTCCTTGATTATTCCCAAACAATTCGTCAAGACAGATCAAGCAACAAGAGAATGTTCATTTAGTTTTTATATTGTATAGACAATATAACAAATATTCACAACTATCATGTTTAATATTCCCTTGATTATTCCCAAACAATTCGTCACAGGCAGCGGCCAGTTTTAACTCCGCAGGTCGTTAAGGATATTAGATATCAGTTACGAGAGCACATAAACTTTGCGAAGACTAAGCCTAGAAAAGAACATTTCTTAGGTTCAACCCACACTTCTGTGAGAATACTGAAATGTTATCCATACCGAATACAGATCTTCCATGAACTGAAGGATGCTGATAGTGTAAAAAGGGTTCACTATTGCAAACGGTTCAAGAAATTCATTAGAGGCAACGTTGACAATTTAGATCAAGTGGCCTTTACGAATGAGTCTTGGAGGTTATGTTAATAGCCACAACTACCGGACATGGGGTACTGACAACCCAACCCTTACATATTCATCCAAACCCCCCTACACCAAAAAATAGGCGTATGGTGAGCGGTTTCAAGGCGAAGAATAATAGGACAACTGTGAGCAATCCTCATACACTACTGGAATTACAGACAAACATTACCAATGCAAACCTACCAATTGTTATTTGCACAGATTTGGGGCCAATTTTAAGTTGAACACTCTGTATCTTCATATAGAACATTTCAAAAAGGAATATCCCTACAGCCATTATAAATAAAAAAAAAACTGATCAAAATCCTGCAAAAAACTCCGTCATTAGTCCTGCTAATGTTCAATACTATTGCCTATCAATGGAATTTTATCAGCAATAAAACATTGCAGAAAAAAGTAATTGACTCAGCACAGTGTCAGCTTATTCTACTAGGAGTATTACCCGTGCATTCAGGAGGGTGCTGCCGGTAATCATATACTCCACTGTAAGCGTGACCTGACTGAAGAGGTTTTTGTTTGCGTTGTACAGAGTCAGTTCCAAGAAGACCACCCGTGTCCGGGCGTCCTGCCAGTAGTTTTCTCTCAAGTCTGCTAGTGTCAGATCTGCCTGGCGCCTCTTAGGTCCCAGAGTCGTTAGATATCCTCCACGTTCATACATTTTTCCAGATTTACCTAAGAATATTAGCTCAATTGGTACTTTTATGGATAAAGAAACATTTACTTTGACTAAAATATTTCTACCAACTTGTTTTTTATGTTTGCAACGCGGTCTCTTAGGAATAGAAATACAGGAACCCTTGCTAAGCTTCCTAAAAATGTTTCATTTTATATATGTATGTGTGTGTGAGTAGAACGGGCGCCACTTTGGCCGTAACATGGGCTCTTATGGAGTTATTCTGGACCAATGAGAAAGCAGCAATGGCGGCTAGGCCACGCCCCCTGCCCCCCTCCCCTCCCCCCTCCCACACCCCCCGCCCCCTCCTAGACCCCCTGCGACGACCCCCCAGCCAATGGGAGAGCAGCAAGCCCCCCACCTTACGAGAGCGATGGCGGACGAGCGATGGCGGACGGTGTCATGGCGGATGAACAAAAATTTGTGTCTCCGGCGGCCGGTATCCGAACCCGGACCCCTACGAATGCGAGACTGTCGCGCTGACCACTGGACCACGGAGACGAGTTGTGCGTGGCGGCGCGATATGGCTGTACGTGCGGCGCGGGGCGCCCGGCGATCAACGAGTCCAATAATAACTACACAGATGTGCATTCCAACGGCTCTTCTCCCTCTCTCGGTGACGGATGCAGGTGCACATTCCAACGACTCCAATAATAACTACACAGATGTGCATTCCACAGTAACCAACATGAAACATTAAATCATATTGCGTCAGCCTGGGAGCTACGTGAGCCACGTGCAGATCATTAGTCTTCAGTCCATACCGGTGAGTCAGCTATTTATAGGTGCTCAGGTTACCGAACATTACCGGAGCGCTATATAAATAGAGCGGCCGACCGATGGCCAGTCATTAACCGTGCTGCTCTTCACTGTGGTAAGCCTGCTTCTTACTTGTTCACTTAACACTATTCTGTCATTGTCATTGTGTATAGCTACATTGTACCATCTCAACGATAGCCGTTCATTTAAACAAATTTAAAATAACATTGTCATATTTGTTTAACATAAACCTCAACTACATTTCTCAATAAGCCATATATCATGTCGGTAAATATGCTAGAGCCTGTATATTTAGTAAACACCAGTGAAACGTATGTCAAAAAGTTTAGACTTTACGGTATGAGGACAACGTTTAAATTCAACAGTCCTCCTGAAGGAATATCTGAACTGGATTGGATTAAGCGGGGGTTCGGAGAAGTTGTAGAGCAAATGAAAGCTAAAGCTTCAGATACAGATTACCTAGGTTTCACTTTGAACAGTTTAAATTTCAAGAATAAAGATCCGGGATACGTAGCCTTTAGACCAGCTGATGAAGTTAACCTTGACGTGTTATGGAAAATCTTTGGAGGTATTGTACAGAGTAACGCTGAATCTGTCACTTCTAGTGATACGTTTCAAGTGTCTTGTACGGTTGTCAATCTGCCCGTAGGTAGAGGTAGAAATAGGCCCGGTAAATACAATAGCTTCAGCGAAGAGTGCAAAGGACGAAAAGGTATCGTAGTCATTAAGAATAGCGATAATCTGTGTCTGCCCCGAGCTATAGTGGTAGCAAAAGCCTATGCCAAAAAAGATCCTCAACTTAAAGCAATAAGGCAGGACATGGCTAAGAGACAAACATTTAGAGCACAGAAACTAATGGCAAAGGCAAGAGTTAATATTTCAGAAGAGGGGGCTGGTATAGCTGAACTTGAAAAGTTTCAAGACCACTTGAAGAAATATAACATAACAGTATTCAGCTATAATGCAAAAGGGCGGGACGTATACTTCAGTGGTAACAATACGGAAGCCTCATACAAAATAAACTTGTTGTTTCACAAAGGTCACTTCAACGTGATAACTAATTTGACAGCAGCTTTCGCTTGCCATTTCTATTGTGAAGCTTGTCATGTGCCGTATGACCACAGAGGTGATCACCGATGTTCTAATGTCTGCTCTGCTTGTAGCACAATCTCACCTCCCTGCAAGCTCGAGCATTCAGGAATAACTTGCCCTGAGTGTAATCGTCACTTTAAAAACCAGCGCTGCTTTGCTGCTCACCAAGGTGATCTCTGCAAAAACGTACAGAAGTGTCTCGACTGTGAGAAAAAACATATACAAGAAACATAGAAAAACACAACATGAATGCGGTGAAGTATATTGTAGCACTTGCGCAGAATTTAAAACCCGCTAATCATCAATGTTACATGCGCCAAAACAAAGTACCCACTAAGAATGATAACTTTCTGTACATATTCTTTGACCTGGAGACTCGTCAGGACGAATGTTTAGAGAACGAGCCTGACATCAAGGTTCACAAAGCTAACTTGTGCGTCTCAGAACAGTTCTGTAGCCAATGTATAAATAATAACGAGTTTTGTGAAAACTGCCTCCAACGCAGAAAAATCTTTCAGGAAGACCCAATATCCAGTTTTATGAACTATGTAATGGAAATTCGCAAACCATACAAAGACGTGTGCGTCATAGCTCATAACGGACAAGGATTCGACTTCCAATTCATCTTGAGATATATTCTGGAAGAGACCAAATTCACACCGGAAGTCATTACTCGTGGGACAAAAGTAATTTTGCTGGAGTTTGACAACGTACGTTTCATTGACTCTCTCAACTACTTTCCCATGTCACTGTCCGCTCTTCCTAAAGCCTTTGATCTTGGTCCCGAAATGAAGAAAGGCTACTTCCCTCATCTGTTCAACACGATCGCAAACCAAAACTACGTGGGACCGATACCAGCAAAAGTATTCTATTGCCCAGAGTCAATGTTTGAAAAGAACTACAAAGACTTCGAGAAATGGCACAATGAACAGGTATGCAATAACTATGTGTTTGACTTTCAGAAGGAATTGATAGAATATTGCATCTCTGACGTTGACATACTGGCAAAGGCGTGTATTAAATTTAGATCCCTATTTTTAGCCGAATGCAATGTCGACCCGTTTCTGGAAGCTGTCACCATAGCTAGCGCATGTAACCTAGCGTTTAGACGTAATTTCTTAAAGCCTGAAACAATCGGAATATTGCCAAAGAAAGGATACAGATTAGTGGACAATCATTCTGGCATTTCTTTACAATGGTTGACGTGGGAAGAAGAGCGGCGAGGTGTTAGAATACAGCACGCAGGAAGAGAGCGAGAGGTCAACATTGAGGGAATGAAGGTGGATGGATTTGATGGAGACAGAATATATGAATTTCAAGGTTGTTACTATCACGGATGTCCAAAGTGTTTCCCGTACAAAAGAGGTGAACCGTTGAAAGAAGATCCTTCTGACACCCTCGAACTCAGATACGAGAGGACAAGAGCCAAAATCGAGAAGCTGTCACGTACACCTTATGAGGTGGTAGAGATGTGGCAGTGTGACTTTAATAAACTAAAATCAGAAAAGGAGCTAACATATTTGGAAAACCATCCCGTGTTGAACACCTTACCGCTCAATCCACGAGACGCATTTTTCGGAGGAAGAACCGGAAATGCCATGACGTATTACAAGTGTACGGAAGATGAGACAATACAGTATGTGGACGTATGCTCCCTATATCCCTACGTTTGTAAACACGGTAAATATCCGATATCCCATCCTACCATCTATATTGGTGACAAAGAGTGCAGAGAGAGGGGAATGCAGGTTGAGGGCTTGCTAAAGTGCAAAATGCTACCTCCAAAAGATCTTTATCATCCAGTGCTTCCAGCTAGAATGAATGACAAATTAATGTTTGTACTGTGCAATGTCTGTGGCGAAGAGCTCAACAACGATGACTGTCAACACAGTGACGAGGAAAGGGCGTTGATTGGCACATGGACGATGGATGAAGTACGGAAGGCAGTTGAAAAAGGCTATAGAGTTGTTGAAATGTACGAGCTGTGGGAGTACAACGTAGCCACTTTCGAAACGGGCGGATTGTTTACAGACTTTATCGACAAATTTCTAAAGATAAAACAAGAGGCGTCAGGCTATCCATCATGGTGTCAGACAGACGAAGAAAAGGAAAAATATGTGCAGGATTATTACGACCACGAGGGAGTAAAGCTTGATCCGTCAAAGATAGAGAAAAACGAAGGCCTCCGCTCTCTAGCAAAGTTAATGCTTAACTCGTTCTGGGGTAAGTTTGGGCAGAGAGAAAACCAGACAAAAACGCTCATCACCAGAGACCCTGAGGAACTGTTTAAGCTGTGTATGGATTCTAGCGTTGCCGTAAACAGAATACAGGAAATCAACGATGACGTTGTCCTGGTAAGCTGGCAACATTTAGAAGAAGTGGGCGAGTCATTAGCCACTGTAAACGTTGTCCTAGCTGCCTACACTACAAGTCAAGCCCGTTTAAAGCTTTATGATCATCTGGAGGCACTGGGTAAACAAGTATTGTACTACGATACAGACAGTGTTGTGTACGTATACAAAAATGGCTTGTACAGAGTAAATACCGGCGACTACCTAGGGCAGATGACAGACGAGCTGGCTAAAGACTACGGTCCCGGATCTCATATTGTAGAATTTGTTTCCGGTGGTCCAAAGACGTATGCTTATCGCGTTTTTCCACAAACAAAAACGATTTTGTATCTGTCTGCAAAATCAAGGGTCTCACTCTTAACCTAAAAACTTCAAAAAATCTAAATTTTGAAAAACTTAAAGAAATGGTTCTTAGTGAAACCTGGGTAACACTCGATATTGAAGAAAACAGAATTAGGAGAACAAAGTCCAGGCAAATAGTTACTGTCAAAGAGACAAAGGTTTTCAAAATTACAGGTCCAAAACGCAGACGCGAAGGTGAGTATGGAACCCTGCCTTATGGTTATTGTAAAATGTCAAAAACCAGTTAGATGGTACCTTATGCTGACAATACAGAATTATGTTAACAAGTAATGAGTCTATTGTCACAGTCGAATTGAGTTTGGAGCGAAAATGAGAAAATAATGAATAAATTTACCTCTGTACTGTATTCCCTTTAGTCGTACTCCATCCACCATCACCACGACACCGGAAATATTCTGGTTCTTCATCTTCCTCACCCGAATATCCTGATTGCGAATTCCGCAAAAAACTACTAATCACTAGCACTGGAGACCACGGATGACGCAGAGGATGATCGTGATAGTGGTATTATTAAAAACGTATCAACGAGAAACGAGTATAGGTGATACGCACCAAGAATAATTGGTAGCACTCTGCACGGAGCCGAACTCAGTACTGAGAGCGGGATACGTGGCAGAACGGCGCCTCTACTAGCACATGTGGTCAACACATGTTGTGACGCACTTCCTGCGCTGTTGTATTCGCGGTTCCAGAGCCGGGGTGACGAGGAGGTTGGTCTAAACACCGTAGAAACAAACTTTTCCTTCGGTCGTTACGAGGTGTGACCATGTAAGGTGCGAGGACTCACGCATGTAGATGGGTGAAACCTTCACTGGACGGGCACCTCTAGCGTCCACCACCCTGTTAAAGCGCTCGGAAACCCGTGTTTACGTCAGCAGGTGTATAATGATATGAAGTATGCAATAAGGCTAATTTCAGCCACTAATCCGATTTATGCCTCTGCAGACTCTAGATTATATAAACTCTTTCCACAATCCTACCACCACTACTAAAGGGAATATAGTATCATACTCTCGGTCTTTATCGCTGCTCGAGAGAATACCCTTGTTCAACGGACAAGGAAGGGAGGTGGGAACTCGTTGTCCCATCACAGCATACAGCGTTGGTTGGGGCTGTATGGGTATTCCCGGTCGGCGTGTTGACAGTCGATCAGAGTGTTGACAACCATCGGTAATGCCAGGGGGATAACGGAGGCATGAACTAGCGTCTTTTGGAGCATGCCACGGTCTACAGCGGTGGAGGGGCTGTAGAATTTAGGGGGTTAAATATAAAAGATTACTTAGATATTCATCATTTGCGTAATGGACAAGCGTCAAGCAATAGCTAACGAGCTACACAGACCGGCTCGTCGCAATTTCAAGAGGCGTGGCGTCACCTTGAAAGGTAAAGACGATTTGTACCAAGCGGATCTTGTAGAGATGCTACCGTACGCTGGTGAAAACAAAGGTATGAAATACATACTTACGATGATAAATTGCTTAACAAAGTTTGCTTTTGCTGTACCGCTAAAGAGTAAAACCGGATTAGAGGTAGCGAGAGCGTTAGAACCAATTTTGAAGAAGCATAAGATGAAGAACTTTCAGACCGATCAGGGTAAAGAATGGTTCAACATTCATGTTAACAAACTGATGACGGCGTACGAAATAAATCACTATAACACTTACTCAGAGCTTAAAGCAAGTATAGTAGAACGGCTCAATCGGACGCTAAAAGAAAAAATGTGGAAACTGTTTACTGCTAGAGGTAATTACGAGTGGCTCTCCATGTTACCGAGAATAGTTAAGGAGTACAACGCGTCCGTTCACAGGAGCATCGGTATGAAACCGAAGGATGTGAGGGAAAAACACGTAAAGCTTATTCTGACGCGTATCGAAAAATCGAGAAGAAATAAAGGGAAAAAACAGATCGAGTCAAAGTTCAACGTGAACGATAAAGTAAGAATTAGCAAGTACAAGCGTGTTTTTAAAAAAGGTTACATGCCGAACTGGACGAATGAAATATTCACAGTGTTCGCCGTGAAACCGAGCAATCCAAAGACATACATTCTGATGGACTCTAGCGGGACTGTGTTAAAAGGTGGTTTTTACAAAGAGGAACTAGCCAAAGCAAAAACTGGTGACGTTTATCTAATTGAAAAAGTATTAAAAAGAAAAAAAGATAAAGTACTTGTTAGATGGACAGGTTTCGATAAAACAAGTGATACGTGGATAGACAAGAAGCATATTATCTGAGGACTTAATGTTCCGTCCAAGAGAGAGAGAGAGAGAGAGCGACTGCTGGTGCAAGCTATATTTAAACATAGATATTTACGATGCGCAGTCAGTAACAGCTGGAATGCGTGTCGTGAAGCAGTCTCTGGAGCTACCCGTGTCTAATTTTGACCGGTATGTGGGTGGAGGGGAGATTTGGAAAAAAGCAAGCACGGTCTTCTCCTACCAAACTCTATACGCTGTATTATTGCAGGGCCTTCTAATTGCGGTAAAACCAACGTGCTGTTCAACCTCTTGTTTGATCCAAACGGCCTTGTTTACGAGAACGTGTACGTTTTTTCTAAATCACTTTATCAACCCAAATACCAATTTCTTGCAAAGGTATTGCCTAAAGAGATTGGTTACTTTCCTTCAGATGACAATAACACCGTTATAAGTCCTAGCGAAGCCAAACCGCATTCCATTATGGTTTTCGACGACATAGCGTGTGAAAAGCATGACAACATCCGCGCTTATTTCACTATGGGCCGTCACAACAATATCGATGTTTTCTATCTTGGCCAAACGTACAGCAGGATCCCCAAACAACTGATACGAGACAATGCAAATTTTTTAATACTCTTTAAACAGGATGACATGAATCTTAAAACACGTGTACGCTGATCACATCAATACAGACATGCCGTATGACTCTTTGAAAAAACTATGCACTCTAGCGTGGAATGACAAGCATGGATTTCTTGTCATAGACAAGGATCGCGACCTTTATAAGGGCAGATACCGCGTTGGGGTTGACACTTTCCTTGAGTCACTATGAGTACGCGGATCTATTACTACAACGACGTTAGAAGGTATGCAGATGCCGGTTACGGTGGTATCAAGAGACTTACAAAGGTAAGCTCTAATCTTTGCACGTGGTATTACGCAGATAAGAAAAGGTTTTGCGGTAACTATTGCAGTAGACGTGGTGCACACGGTCATGCGTATAATAGACTTTGTTGGCGTCATAGAAGACCAGGTTGCTACAGCAGGAGCTTACCGCCAATAGTGCTGTTGATGATTTCATCTAGCCAGCGTATATACAACAGAGATAGGTGGATAGCGTTTATAGCCGAGTGTCAGGAGAAGAATGTACCTATTGAATTGGTAATTTACCATGAGGACATGCTAAACGGTACGGTGCGTGAACCCATGAACCTACTGTCTCGGTTTAGACCGTTCCCCGACCTCTTTGGCAAGCCGATATTGAAACTCAGTAACAGTCACGGTAGTTTGAACTTTACTCAGATATACTTAAGGATGTTGAAGTATGCTTGTGATATACCTTATGCCACTAAGTGTATAGTGTTGACTGAGCGCAGTATACCAGTTAGATCCCCCGTTACACTCTATAGACGTGCACTGCGGTCGCGGTGTTACTTAAACATAAGTTACAATGTAAGTTACGGCCCAATGCCTAGTAGTGTAATGGGAAGGCGGGGTAAACCGTTTGCTGCAGTGAACAACATATGTCAAGGACTGTACACAGCAGATTTCTTGAAAATTGCATTACCCACAGTACCACTGCAGTGCGAAAAATTCGGCATCTCTTTGGTAACGAAAACCGGTGAGTATAAAATAACGCAACCAAACCTGTTTAGAAGCTGGCATGAATTTACCGGCGCAAACTCGGATGAGTTTCTTCTTCTAAACTCATATCTGTTGCACAACACTAACGTTGATCGACCTATTCAACGTTTGAAGGAATATATGGACAGAACAGTGTCAAACGATCAGTATACGGTCGCTGAGATCCCTCAGTGGCGGCACGGTATTAAAAGAACATTTATTTTTAGAGATATGACGCTACGAGAACGCATACCTAGATTCAATCCTGAGACAGACAGATATTACTACGGCCTACCATTGACCTCTGGTGTTTCACTTAAAGAAGTGATTCGTTACATTAGAAAACACAAGAAGCGGGCATTGTTTTTTAGACAAGTAGAACTGCCATGAAGAGGGTAAGGTTTGACGATAGAGTGGAGGTAAGGCTAGTTTCGCGGTATGACGAGTGCAGATTATTCGATACTTCATCATTTTTCGAACAGATGAGGAAATCCTATATAAATAAACAGATAGCAGGCTGTGGGTTCAGTGTCAATCATGACGCGAAACAAGAAGCAGCTTATGACGGAGATATCAAAATTAAAGAAAGCTATAAAAACAAAAGTATAATCGGTTTAAGCGGGGTGAATTGGAGTCCGAGGAGATGTTTGAAAAGCAATACCAGCCGTTGATCAAGGAATTGCGTGACACCAAGGAGACACGCACTTTACACACCGATGTCAAGAAGGAAATCAAGAAAGAGGAAGATGATGCAGATGATGACGATGATTGTGTGTGTGTGTGTGTGTGTGTGTGTGTGTGCGCGCGCGCGCTTCCGTGTATGAGTGTTTGAAATAAAAAAAAATTAGCTAACACCCGAATTCATAATTTTAGGGATAAATAATTTCAATCAACTATATTTAAAATCATTCCATTTATACTAAAAAATCTACTACAATATATATTTTAAATGATTTCAACCTTTTGGCGCCTGTCATATGTTAAGTAGATTCCACATTACATTTAATGGTTAATACGATCGAGTAATTTATTTTGAGAAACAAAATTTCATAAATAACGTTAAATGAACTTCGATCGATAATATTCCTATTATTTGTTATTGTTCGAACATTATTATTGCCATATTATATATTACTGTGAGACTTTTATTAATGTAATTATCACTTGTTATATTGTTAAATTGTTAGTCAATTATTGTTATTCTTGTTAATTAAAGATGCACACTCGTAGGATAGGTTATATATCTGGTTCCATGTTAAATTGGTGACACCGTTAGGAGAAAATAAATCTGAAGTGTATATCTATAAGTGCTGAGTGTTTGCCTTAATCATCATTTCGGGTTGATAATGGGAATATATGCACTTCTAGAATAAGTTCGGCAATAATGTTCAAGTGCCCTTAGCCATATTTTAGTGGTCTATCTTCCCTCATTATTATCAAAATGGGTTCCTATTTTGTGCAAATATTTCTGCATACACTTTAAAATGGATATTCAAAAGTAATCCCGTCAAAGAAAAGTATGAACGTTAATCTATGATAAGATTCCGATTCTTTAACCACAACGTGTCCAATATTATCTAGTCTTACATATCCGCAACGTGATATAAAGGTACAATATTCCCAATTGCTGGACGAGAAATATAAAGCCATAGCCTACTAAAGCTATAATATTCTTCTTGTTTTAACTCAGTTTTCTCTGTGTATTTTAACTAATTGTATTAAAACACCACACCTACCGTACAATCTGTACAGTCTGAATATGAAACTGGAGAGGTCTTGCGTATATTGCCATGGAGAGTTGTTTCTAATTACTTCAGTCCAGTGTGCAGGTGTCCACCCCACTCCATACACATCTGTGTCTTTATACTTTTCGCTTAGTTTAGGTAGACACATTGCTTCTTGTTTTAGAATGTTTCGGCATTTTCCTGAATTGTCAGTAAACAAGAAAGGTCATTTGTATTAAGATGTACAAAATATTCTTTAACACTGACTACTCGTTTGATAGATTTAACAGTAAGCTCACACATCTGTACTAGTGGAATTTCAGCAGTTTTACTGTGAAATATGACACTACATGAATTATTATAAACATGCGTGCCTCTATGTTCTTCTATAGTTCAATCAATATTAACTGCAAAACATCGGGAAGAAACCCTGTGAAGAAAACTCCCCAGAGAATAACCCAATCAATACTATTAAGGTGAGATGTCTCTTCATTCGTACAACCAGCTGTGGATAAATAATGATCAAGCTGCAAGGGATGCTTATGTTACCAAATCAAGATATATTGTATAAATACTATTAGTTTACTATAGTTGTACAAAATGTTAGAATTTGTTAAAAAATAATTCTTTCTTAAAAGTAAATTTAAAAGTTAAACCTACTCGTTTTTGTGCGAAGTTGCCTCAACTTGGGAAGCCCCAGCATTCTTTTGGCACAATCTTCCGTCCAGTACAACGGATCTGTAAGTTTTAGCATTATATGAAAACTCGTATTGTCTAACTGCACATATAGTGTACTTTTATGTAAAGGATCTTGAAGATGTTAAATATCTCAATTGCGACATAGACAGCCATCGCAATGTCAACTTAGATCAAAATCTTAAATATTGTTGGCAAGGTATAATAATACCGCTACCTACTCCATCGGTTTATGGAAACTCTTTTCTTCCTTGAGAGTATGTGTAAGATAAGAGACTGAGCAAAACGAAGTCAGCGAAGCGGCCCAGTCTCAAAGATTCTTGTCTGTAAAAAACTATGTAACTATAATTTTGATAGAAGCAATGCTAATTGAAGCCGTTTAGTACTCTATAGATATTCAGATTAGAGCTATCAAAGAAGCACGATTTGACTGGCCTTAAATTTTATAACAGCCCAAAATACCTTCACGAATTATACTACATTATTTATAAAACAATAAATTCTAAGTTAATCAATTACACATGAACATTTTATCACTCCCTATTAGACACTAAGATATTATTGATAATATGATATAGAATTAACGCGTAAAGAAAGAGAATTTTTATATGAAATGTCTCTATCACACTGTCTATTCATGAGAAATCCCTTACTATTTTTATTAGTTCTCACCCAATCAAAATAATGGCTTTGATCTCCTTCATTTACACGTGCATGATAATGAGATCGATAAAATAATCTAGTTCTTAAAAAGTTTTTAAAATAAGAATTAAATGATTGAAATATGAAATGTCACAAGAAGCTTTCTAATTATGTATATAGATTTCCTTTGTGCGTAGTTAGATACTTCCATAAAAAACTTAAATAATTTTATTTAAAAACTCTCTTCACGTGGATAGTAATAATAATTTATTTCAATTATGTAAGCATATAAATGTCCTAACTTGTAATGAAAATGTATAGTTTACATTATAGCTTAACACATCAATAGTTGTTAGTATTAGAATTATAGTACTCGTAATACATGGCATTGAACTTTAATAATCGTAGCGGTTTTATGTCTGATTACCTTCTTAATGACCATTTCACTTGTTTATGGTAATGCAAACATAATTGTATATTCCAAATATATAAACTTGTACACACAAACTACATACTCAATATAACTCACCATGAGTGCTATTTCCATTCTGCATCTCTGAGATTTCTTTGTCATTGTACCATCTTGTGTTGTACAGTGAATACATTATTGTATATTCCAAATATTTTTCCATGCTGTGTGAACATATTAAACGTAATAATAATAATGATGATATTTTCAAAATTAAATCAGAGGGTCATTACATTTGTATTTAAGAGAATAATATTTTGTAACTGTATATCTGCGATCAATAAATATTTTGCTAATAATTGTTTTAATTTTATATCGGTTATAATAACTGGATTAGTTTTTAATTCAGTTATTATGACCGATATTTTATTAAAATTGGATTATGTAACATTTTGATACTACATGATCATAGTCTCTGTTGTAATTATCAATAATATATGTATTTAGGTACTCGGACTTCCAGCCAGCTGTGGAAATCGGAAAGAATTACGAACCTTTCAGAATTGAATAGTCAAGATAAACAATCAAATTTGCTCAAAAGACTATGAGGTTATTAGTGGATAACCACTTGGTTCCATAAATAGGAGAGTATTATAAGCCATATGGATTTGGGAATCGGTTATCAAAACAAGTCTCATAACATGAAAAACTAAATCAAAGACATAGGGTCCCCCCCCCACATTTGCTTGGTTCAATATTTTGATATTATATGATACTAAAATAGAAAACCCATCTGGCATTCCTATGTCTGCCAAAAATTGTATGCTTTCACATTTTGCGACATAAGGAAGTAACGCGAGCCCGATGAATCTCTGAGCACGCTTCTGACAAGCAACACTCATTAAGACTGAATATCAAAGCCGCATTGCTCGAGTCACTAAAGTTCACCTTCATGTCAATGTAAATTCTGAGCTAAAATCTTACGGAGATGAATTAATAGTGGTGATGACTGAATTCAAATACTATACAAATTACTTTCTAGGATTTGGATAAAAAACAAGGGCAGAAAGAATCCTTATACGATAATTTTAAGAGTATAGACTATAGATAAAGTTAGTTTCTTTGTTTTACCCACTTTAATTTGTCATTGAAATGTATTAAAGTGCCTACAGTACCAAGATATTCACGTAGAATCTGCAAAATTTAATTTACAAGGTAAGAGAGTAAGAACACCACAGGCTTCGCGATGGTTCCGTGCAAGATTTCAGATCTATATTGCACATTCACTCTCTAAATATAATGTGGACATACAGACAAACATGCAATCATACAGAATATATGTTTACATCTTCCAGTCAGAAAGGAGAAATTGTCATAGCCTACTGAGTGACAGGCATCAACGACGCTCAGCCAAACTCTATGATTGGACATGTACCGTCGTAGAACTCATTGTCAATGTAAAAATTAAGTTTCCAGCAAAATTCAAAATGTACGGATAAAATATTTCTTGATATATTGCGACTTTTATTTATTCACATCTTTGTTCTGTAAGTTAGGTTTTATAGCATTCAAATAAAATGTCCGGCGACCAAGCTAGGGTACTACAACGGAAGAGTGCGCTGAAGTCGAATACTGTCTCGACTTTCAGAATTGACTCCAGTCTATTATATTTTCTTTTTACTATATGAATATAATAATCCCATATAATGACATACACCGCTATTGAACAGCTCAGTGTTCCTAGTTTAAAATTAAAGAGTCATGCAAACTTTCAAGTCTACAGGCCAATCGTTTTCTTGATATCGTGTGGAATTTTTTCAGCCCAACGAGTGATGAAATCCTAAAGCTAAAAAGATTCGATAAATTTGTATTACATATTACTCTTTTATGTGAAAAAATCACATATTCACTGAATACATTTTGAATTAATCTCGGTATAAAAACTTCCACTTAGTTTTTATCTCCAAGCAATGGATTACAAGTTTACCTATTCTAACATCAAAATAATAGCGTTGTTCTAAAAACATCACCAGTACTGCAAGAAGAACTTTTTTATCTTTAAATATGTTATTTAACTTCAAAAATTTACAACATTCGTGATTGCGGGATAACTGTAAAGTTACACTAGCAGTATTAATTAACTTTTGTGTAATTATTTAGCCTTAGCTTGGTGTAAAAGTATCAATGTGTCTGTACGGCATGTCTTTAGTAAAACCGTAATACATATATAATATAACTCAAGGCATCGATTAATTTTTGTTTAGTTATTTTATTATGCACTGAAAACTCCACCATAAAATCTTAAAAAATACTTTCAAAATTTACCAAAATAATTTATGTAATACTCACTCAGAGGTATCTCTAATATTATAGAAATCAATAACCCCCACGTCTGGTTGGTGAGATGCAGTGATTAATTTCTTCACCTGATTGTTTGTATAATAGTGAGAACTCCACAGTCGATTGATTATGATGCTGATCACCACAACGAACAATGCAGATGCTATAAAGTCTATAAAATATAGCCAATTTCTCCTCGTGTTTTGTTTCCGCAACATCTCCTAGCAAAACGATCATTTTAAAAGGTTAGCAATACTTATCATTACTTAGAAACATACGTAGTGTTCGCTATGCAAAGTATTTTTTAAGGATACAGTTATTAAAAAGTAATAATGTCAGACGTAATTGAAATGAGGCATTAAAATATCATTAACAGTTAAAATCTATCACAAAATCAGAAATCTAAAACCTTGTAATTGAAGGATGGAAACAATAATGTGGTAAGCCTGAAAACGTGAGACGGAAGTATTCAGGGACATCGGTTATCTTAACAGCAGAGCCACTGAATCAATTACCAGTACCCAGAGATGTCATGACTGACTCGCTGATTAATCAACGCTTAGCAAAAATCAAATTATGAAAGAAAGAACATTAAGGGATGGATTGTCTCTCCGACCTCAGAGTTCCCGCTCCGCTGGCCTTTAAAAATTCAATAATAAACATATCTTATTGTGAAAGAAACAGGATTTTTCCGGACATTTGCCATCGTTCAGTGAAACAAGAAATCAGTAACACTACGTTTCGAGATCTGCAATCTGATCCCTTCTTCAGGTAAAGAACTAACCTAATACATAATTACAAATTAGGTTAAAATAAACAAATCTTACCGAAGCGTTGTGGCACGCCTAAGTCAGGAATCACAACCTACATGTTGTTTGTCAACTTCACTAACTCTATAAACGTGCACTTAATAAAAAAACTATACAAAACACTAATCATTAAAACTTAACTACGGAATACAGGTCACAATACGTCTTCACTCGTCTACTAACCACCTACGACTGACCAGAGGGACTAGCCATTGGTAATCGTCACGGCTGGCTAAAACAAGATGGCGGAAATAAAAGGGAAGGGGGACAGGAATGGGCCCTTTCGTTATTATTGGTTCATGCGAGATGAACTTTTTAAAACCATATTGTGACTCCGCATTGGTTTATTACAAATATCTGATCCGTTTGATACTTTTGGTTTTCTCTTTAGTTCATTTTTTTTAGAATTGGCAACCAAAGCGGCCTAATCTCGACTGATGGTTGACTGATTGGTTGGTCTGCCAATTTAATGTATGTTGCCTCAATTAATTTCTTTTTGAAGAAATGTGGTTTCCGATGTATGTTGGCTTCATCCAAATTCATATGATGGTCTTCGGACCATCAAGACAAGAATTTGAATTATTATTTCAATTATCTTTTCGTGCAAACAATTGGCGAGAAGCATGGACATTATCTCAGTATGAACAACCAACGATTTAATTTACAGACATAATAGGCGTAGTTTTAATACCAATGTGAATTTTTCGGAAGGGGGCTAAACATTCGTGGTACATAGACAAAAAGCAAGTTGTTCTAGAACATCACTCTGTAGCTGATTTTATATACATCGTTTCATTTCGGTTTTCAAACTTTTCGAAATCATAGTACTAAATGTAGACATAATTATAATTTAAGTCCAACTATGTTGAGAAGTATTATTTGATTTAGGTATAATTTGAACTGTTGAGGAGTAAGCTAGTCCGGCACCCATGACATCGAGGCCAACTGTGGGCAATTAACTTTCACAGATATTACTCGTTAGAATGATTCCCCTTTTGGTTTGGAGATAAGAGTAATCTACTTTATTAAACCCCCTTTTCTCCCGCAGTTAGAGCCAATGTAATGTGAGAAAAGGTCCTTATTAACAACCGCAAGGAATTATCATGATGAGGTAGAGCTATCGACTCGAGAGTCCTGGAAAAATCCTAGCCATCTTTAATCTGACGCTAAAACAACAGTCGTAAAGTTTTCACCACTGTGTAGCTAGGCAGGCGGTTATAGATTGACTAACTGTATTTTAATAAATATAAAACGTGTGCTGCATAATCTCACACGTGCCAGTAATCTTGGAGCACGATACATTCCTCAAGTGATTACTTTAAATATAATAATTTTTGTATTTTATATAAATTTGAATTTGCTTCATGATCTATTCAATGAGCTAACTCATTAAAAATGAATTCATAGTAAAAAAGTATACTCAGTATATTAGTCAGGTATTAAATAAAATTGCTAATCTGACGAAACATTTAATGAAAAGTTAGAAGAACACACAACTTGTAACCACAATAGTCAGACTTCAAATTTTGCCCATTACTTCAGACACAGTCCTGTCTGCAAGACATATTTTAAGTAATCATACATACCTATGTGCAAGATTATTATTGACATCTGTATAACTCGTATACTTTTATAATACATTTTTATCTGAGTAACTGTATTGTGCACGTTTTAGAATAATTAATGTTAGTAATCAAAGTGTATACCTGTGCCTTTTGGTGGCATGAGATATTCATTGAATATACAGTTTTTTGCAGTATTCACAAAAAAGAGATTAAATTTCCAAATTACATTACAATTCACTATTACGTTTACTTAGAAATCATTGGACGCATCTATTACCTGTCTTATTTCTGGTAGTATGGGAGCGTACATTGGGTGGCGCCGTCTCTGCAATAAATCTTCTATGTATTTTCTATCGCTTCGAACTTTAAAGCGTATAGCCTGCAGGTATTCAACTCCGTGTGTATCTACTTCATATTTTCTCTAAAATTTGTAAGACTTGGTTTTAAAATTAACGCAAAAACAACATAAAAAATTACGTATGCTTTAAGCACACATCTTTTTAATAATCAATTTATATCTCTGAAGAAAAAAACACTAAGAAGTTAACATACAGAATAATGTAAAGTATATTATAAAAATGCTACTTGGAGAATTCATACAATAATTTCCTAGAACAAGAACATGCAGCAAGTTTAAAACGCAACACATAAACATTAAGCCATGTCATGTCAAAATGTAGGCATAAATATATCATACATATATCAATATCATAGACATGTAAAATTTAGTCAAATTTTAAACATCAACAAATTATTTTGAATTATTGGTACAATGAGAATTTCCATTGGAATGAACCGAACTGTGTTTATTATCCCACACTGTGTTATAGATATACGTAAACGCCTTCTTTCCTAATCTTTTAAAAAAATTGGATGGTTCTAGAAAACTTGGTTTACAATTTCACTGCAGCTTTATACTGAGATCTTGTATATTCCTAATATGACTATGCACTCCAAGGCGTCTGTCGCAATCCAGTCAGTGTTGAGAACTACGGTATCTACTAGAACATTGGATATATGCTACACGTTCTAATTATAGATATGATAAAGTCCAAGGTCTATATGTTACTGTGATGCCACAAACACACTATTACAATAATACCAGAAGGTTACTAGTAGTATATAACTCTTTAAACACTCTAAGTGGATAATGTCCACAACCATTTACTATGAGATTACAACTAAACTAGAAAAATAATACCAGAAGGTTACTAATGGTATGTAGCTCTTTAAACGCTCTAAGCGGGTAATGGTCTCTAATTTACTACGAAATTTACCACTTACTACGAAATCAAAATTAAACTAGTAAAATAATATCAGAATGTCTGTAGTGATATGTTTCTATTTCAAAACTACGTCGATGACGGCTATCACATTTTGCTGTGATAACACAACTATACTTTATAATATAGTATAATATAGTATAGTTATAACATTTGTAGTTCTGGTTATGATGTATATTTTTAAAACATTTATTGCAAGTGAATGAACTGTTAACTTTGCCTTCTACTGTATTAGATAATGTTTCTTACATATTAGTCCAAGAAAACAGTTCCTTTGAGGGTCATGACATATGCAGAACACATAGATGATGTATGAACATATGACTATTATATATACTATACAGAGGTAATATTGTCCCAAAATTCTGAAAAATTTAAATTGGCTTGCTCGCATTAGGTATTACACTATGCGCGATTGTTTAATATGACATTGTAGCAGTCAATATTCTGAAATGTTTAGCAGAACCTTTAACAAACGAGTGAATGCATATAATCAACCTAAGCGTGCTATTATTATAACGTCATACTTAGCCAATTACCTGAAATGCCATTGTGAGAATGATAGAAAAAAATATGATCTTGGCTGGATCACTAATAAATGTTTCACCCCCTATAGCAGCCAACACAGTAGATAGCCATTCTTTACTTTTTACTGGACCAAGTTTCAATCCGTAAAGCATGACTAGATAAGCAGTCACAGCTGTTATGATGATGCATAAACTCCTGAAACGGTAAATAAATCTCAGAATGAACTTACAATAACAAATCAATATCCATGTTACGATGATACTATTCACTGGATAATTGAAGTTGGCCTACAGCGATATTAAAATAGATCTATTAATTAAGATAGATGGTACTGCTGTACACACACTACGCATGCTTTTTGAAAAACATTTTGATTTCAGTACGAAACTGGATCAATACCCTGTTGAGTATTTCGGAATGATAGAATATCATTCATGTTTTTATTAAGAATTTTTCTGTTTTACATAGATTTTTTGTATATTAGGCTTACTAAAGGTTTGCAATTTAGTACTTAATAGATATCCAAACAAATAATTCATTACATTCAAAGGATCAATTATAAACCAACGATTTCTGATATCAATTTGACATCCGTACAATTTTAAATGTCTGTATTTTTAAATGGAACTAAGCAAATATTTTTAATTTTCTTGTGCAGTAATTTACAATTGTTTAGTATAACCATGAGAAATATACAACCCCTTTGAAAGTTCGTATTTATTAAGATATTAAGTACAGCAATGGACCTTAAGAACAACAGGTTTACGATTACCAATTAGATTAAAAAATTAGAGAACATGGTTATAGACTAAAAAGATTGCACACATAATTTTATTATATGAATGTAAACATTATATCTGTACTGTTTAAAAATGCAAATGAAATAAATGTAAAAGTAAACATTGCAGATTATACCTTACCAAGCAGTTACGAGCCATATTTTCCTCACTCTCACCATGATAACTGTCGAAGGAAGTTGGATTGGAGGTAAAGGTGGTGAACTTATAGTTTTTATCACTATACGCTTAAATGTGCCATATATGGATTTCCCTGACAACAATGAATATTTGTTATTTGAGTAACAAGGTTGGAGACAAATATTGACTCATGTACTATACAACTTAAGAACTATTATCTCACATATTGAATTTTTTAAATTTGTTATTTTTACACATACGAAATACAAAAACCACACAATTATACATATTATAAAAATTAATGTCTTCATTAATTAAAGTAGACAATTATTAAAATGATGTGTTTGTACGTAAAATGCAACATTTGCTTACGTAAAAGATTTTTGCTATTGATATTACTATAAAATAATATTGTAATTTCTGAAAAAAATTGTCGATTTGTAAATACGAATGAGAAATTTATATATTTTTATTATAAAGTACATTTTAATACAAAAAGGAATGAATCGAGTAAAAACCCCCCCCCCCCCACCCCCCCCCCCCCCCACCCCCCCCCCCCCCCACCCCCCCCCCCCCCCACCCCCCCCCCCCCCCACCCCCCCCCCCCCCCACCCCCCAAATTTATTTAAGAGGGTTTGTCTTCAGATGGCAGTGGATTTATAGAAAACACATGTCGTGTTTGTTGTACGATATACAGTTAGTCACACATTAAATATACCCTGTACGAGTAGTTTAAGATTTTGCAACAAAAATTTAAGTTTAAAATACATATTAATACAAAATGCAGACTTATTTTTGTTAATGAAAGACATTTGAAATCTTACTATACAATCTTTGAAATAAAAGTATAAGACGAGGGGTTGTTACTTGTAGTTCTTAAAATAAATATAGCCCCTTCCCTGTATATCTACAGATTATTTTTAAAATACCGTGTTATTTGCGGCTAATCTTTTGTGTTGTTGGGTGGGCTAAAAAATATATGTAAAAAAGTCACATATTTTTAATTTTTAGGCGTCTTTAGCATATTACAAATAATTAATATATTTCTGTATAAAATAATAATAAGATTAGCTAAAATCAACTACATAAACATATACTGCAGCCTTCCCGTGGGTAGTTTTTAAAATACAATGAGTTTTATAAATGTGACACGATACAAAAAGTTAATTTATACTAAATTTTGGATGTATAAACCTCTCAACTAAAAAAAGTAAGTTTGCTATTGTAAAATTTAACTTTACATCCCACTAATACTCTTTTAAAAATAGGAATACGTAAACAATTCTGACTAAAATATGTTATTGCATCACAATACCCAGATCTAATTTGATCAACATCAATAATACGGTTCTAATAGCTTTTTAAGATTTTTTACATACAAAAACAGAGTGTTTATGTCTCGCAAGCAATAATATTTAGGTAGATTTCAGTTCGCCCTTTGAAACGTAACACTTAGCATTTTTAACCCACCTGAACCCATCTCTGGAACAACATATTCTTTGAAAACTGGCGGTCTATACTAGTTATATGATCATCAGGTGTTGTTAAACCTACATAATAGAAGCACCTGGCATTTAGAGCAGATTATTTATTAGCGATTAACATTCTCCAAATGGTCCCAGTCTCTAGAAGTTCCCAGCCTTTCGAAGCTGCCGACTCTTGAAACCTCTCAGTATCAGGAAAACCTTGAGGTCTACTCTTGATTATGAAACCTTATTGAAGAAATCTTTTCATTACATGCATACGCCCTTTTATGTCATATTGTCCTTTTATTTAAATATTTTAAAAATATGCCCACAAAAATAAATTAAAATATGAATTAAATATATTTATATGCACTTATTGTTTAGTATATTTACCTAAATATAACTGTACAGTATTTTTAGCCGAATCCATACTAGTTTGTCTTAATTTATCTTAGTTTTATTACATAAGTCTTCTATGAAAGCATAAAAATTAAATAACAGAAAATAGTCATAAATCTGGAAATGACTAGTGTATTCTTTTTTTAATTTTACATTAATTAAATGGTGTGTGTGTGTGTTGTGGTAGAAATCCATCCGTCAGCTGCCACGTTCCTGGATAATATGTAATCGTTGTGGTATTACGTTTTTGAGCTTACACAGGTTTCCGTTCCGAGACTGGGAAGCGATTTAATTAAAGGGAATTTTTACGAGAGTCTCAGTTGAGGCCTGATCCCTTGGCAGCAATGCATGACAGGCGGTCAGACGCTGCTTCTGTTCTGCAACAAAAATCGGTGGACTGGCATTGGCGTTCTGCGACATTAACTGACATATCCTAACCTCAATCTATTCGCCATTTTATGATTGATTTTTAACGTGAAGTAAGTGTAGCTAAAATAATTTGTTTTTTCCATTATTTAGATTTGGTGATGTAGTTTAATTTGATCCACACTCTCACCTCCATAACAATACAGTAATGTTTTAATTTAGTCTGTTTGAATAATTAAGTTTACAATTTTATTTCAATACGAAAAAATAAGTGGTGCTGAAATTAGGGAGTGTGCTCCTAAAAAGTAAAGTGATACACAAAAGCTTTAAGATAGTGCACAAAATTGCGTCCTATTATCATAGATTTCCTCTTCTTTGTATGTTCATTTTTTGGTAACCGGACTGTAGGTCCACGTCGTAAAACTGCCGGAAGCATTTCTTACCTGCTTCTGGAGGGGTGGACAGTGGGTCCCAGGCCGGGACCGTGGACCTACTGTCCGACTCACGAGTTTGTTTTGACGAGGGTTTGACAGGGGATCGCCGTATTCACTCTACTGGCCTTGAACGGTTTGTCTCCAGATCTATACTCTATACCTGACAAATATTATTCAGTAGACTACTTTATTTTTACTACTTCTTTCCGACTCGCCACAGAAGAAGACCACCTACAGAAAGATTGAAACAAAAAGCTAAATGCATAAATGAAAGTCGGGTTTATTTTCTTAAGTGTATTGTTAAGTAATACACAATTTATAACTTAAGAAATGCTGTACGATTATAATGGTCTTTTAAAACAACTATTAAAGTAACGTAAAATGCACCGAAAATCAGGTAATTAGAACAAGAATTTTACATAATACGAGTCTGTTTACTTTAGTTAACAGTTTTGTTAAACTGTTCTGTTTAAATATTATTTTGTGATAGCACAATCATATGTGTAATTATTTTACCACTATTTTCAATTTATTTGTATTTGATGTTGAAAGCATAGAATCAGCTTGATTGTAACAACTACTTATTTAACCTTTTTTTGCAACCACTGTTGAACACATAGTAAGAAAAATATACAGATAATAAAATTAAAAGTTTTGGTAAAAATCTACTTTTAATTGTACACTTTAGCAAATATTGAGTATGCAGTGTTTGGTGAGTACTGTAAAGTTGATATCAAAGAAGCATTTACTATATAACTTTTACTATAAATTTAAAGAATGTTCTAAAACGCATCTTAGTTATCTTTTGACAGAAATAGGTTTCTCAGATCTTTGTGTGTGTGTATATATATATACATATTTCCTTGATCGAGCAAACAAGGTAACAAAGCCAACTAAGGCACAAAATAAATTAAGCCAGGAATAAATTACAATCGCTATAAGTATACACTTTTAGACATATTTCCTGGATCGTAGGAACAAATAAATCTCAACGTTAGTGACGGAAATATAAATTATGCGAATATTCCAGGTATAGACCACTCTGCGAGAGCATTGTCTAGAACATACAGGGTGATTCATGAAGTTCTCCCCCCCACTATTCTACAGCACATTGTACTAGTAAAAATAATGAAAAAATGTTATATAAACATAGGTCCGAAAACGCTTCGTTAGCGAGTTAAAGCTAGCGAAAGATTTCGCCTGAATTCCTGGGTAAAGAGTAAAATAAAGCCATACTGAACTTTTGGAAAGGTTAATTAAGTAAGAAATATCGTGGATTCTTATGTATTTTTTACCTGATAAAGCTAATAAAATAGGTTTTCAGAACTGTACCTGTAGTAGTAGTTTTTGAGGGATTCAGGGTTAAATGCAAAAAATTGGGGCACAAAACAATGTTTTTTTAAGTTTGATGTACAATAACTTTGTTAAATTGGTAATAAATACATAAAATCAACAAACATTAATTGTAGAGAATTTAATTCTGAGAAAATTGATATAATCAAAAGTCTAAAATAAAACAGAAATAAGTACAAAAAAAATCGATTTTATTCAGTATAATACATTACTAGTTTTAAGCAAAATTAATCAGGTTGGGCCAACCGTACGCACCTTTTTATAATAGACGTTCGAAAATGAGGCCATCATTATCAATACATTTTGCAGCACGTTTGTGTATTGCTTTTGTTGCGTTTTTCTTAATTTTTCAGGACTTCCCTGTATCTGCACAGCCGAATCCATAATACGGGCAATTAATTCATCACGAGAATTTCACTTTTGTCTTGTGTACAATGTCTTTCATCCATCCCCAGATGCAATAATCCAATGGAGATAGATCTGGTGATCTTGGTGGCCAAGGGTGAGGCCCTCCACGACCAATCCAGTGTCCAGGAAATTGATGATTTAAGTAAGCAGAAACGGCACGTGAAAAGTGGGGAAGTGCTCCGTCATGCTGGAAGTACAAATTTTGTCTGAGATGTAAAGGAAACATTCTCTAACAGCTGCGGCAACTCTTCTGGAAGGAAATGCAAATAGAACTCAGCATTTAGGCGTCCAGGTAATATGAAAGGTCCAATCAGCAGATTGTGCAAAAGGCCACACCAGACATTGACGCTAAAATCGGTGTTGAAAGTTCTGTTCCACTACCTCATGTGGATTTTCTTCTGCCCATGAGTGTTCATTGTGCAAGTTATTGACACCATCCCCAGTGAATTTTGCCTCATCCGTAAACAAAATACGCTTGTAGAGTTGATTATTAATATACAAAAAGTTGCAAAAACTCCAAGCGAAGCGGACCATCCCCTAGCTGTAGATGCTGAACCTTTTGTTTATGAAACGGATAAAAATTTGTTTCGATTAAGTGACCTCCACACCGTTGACTGCGAAACTCCTATCCGCCTAGAAATACGTCGTGTACTTACACCTGGACTGCGATGAAACAGTATTAATAACAATATCATCATCAAGTTGGACAGCTCGTTCATAATTGGTTCTAGTACTTGGTAGTGATCCTGTTTCCCGAAGAGTACGAAAAGTTCCTGAAATTGTTTTGGTATCTGGAATCCTCCTATTAGGGTAACGTAGTTCATATTCTTCTACAGCAGCTTCTAGCATTACCATTACAGTAACCCAAAATAAAAACCATATCAGCGTATTCCTCTGATGTAAATAAGTAAGGCATTTTTTCGCTGAATAAACAATCGAATTATAACTCACAGAAAAATTGTATTTAATAACACGATTCACAGAACCCGATCTCCTGCTGTAGCCTGCAAAACACCACTAATACACAGTTCTAACGTAACAGTACAGAATACCATTGTTGATCAGCTGTTATTCGTGCGTTACCAACTTAGAAATTAATAAAACAAAAAACTGCATTTCGATGATTAAGTAAACAATAATGGGAAAATGTTTGCTTCATTTATTTTCAAACATTTGATGTAAATTTTATTAAAAAAAAAAATAAAATACAATGAAATAAAACATGATATTTTTTATTTACAAACAAATTTATTTAACAGTTAATCTTGTTTTTCTCAATTTATCTCATCATTAAGGAACAAACATTTTGTTTTTGTTTTATTTTTAACTAAATACCGTACGGTATTTCTTTACAGCTAGTAATGTATTATACTGAATAAAATCGATTTTTTTTGTACTTATTTCTGTTTTTATTTTAGACTTTGATTATATCAATTTTTTCTCAGAATTAAATTCTCTACAATTAATGTTTGTTGATTTTATGTATTTATTACCAAATTTAACAAAGTTATTGTACATCAAACTTAAAAAAACATTGTTTTTGTGCCCCAATTTTTTGCATTTAACCCTGAATTCCCTCAAAAAAAACTACTACAGGTACAGTTCTGAAACCTATTTTATTAGCTTTATCAGGTAAAAATACATAAGAATCCACGATATTTCTTACTTAATTAACCTTTCCAAAAAGTTCAGTATGGCTTTATTTTACTCTTTACCCAGGAATTCAGGCGAAATCTTTCGCTAGCTGTAACTCGCTAACGAAGCGTTTTCGGACCTATGTTTATATAACATTTTTTTCATTATTTTTACTAGTACAATGTGCTGTAGAAGTGGGGGGAGAAACTTCATGAATCACCCTGTATAAGTAGTCAGGCCATTTTCTTAATTTTGTCAATCTGAGTCCAAACGTAAAGCAGGATGGACTCCTTACAATCTGTGGTAGGGTTACGGGGAGCAGAACATTTATTTTACGGGGGACATCAATACTCCAAGAGAAGAAGAGACGGTGTTAGTGTTGTGCGTTGGAGATGTTCTTATTACAGGAAATATTCTTGCAACGGGAGCATTACAACGAGTATAAAACCGGTAAGTACATATCCATTACTCTTATTTTAAAATTCTAATTACAGCTCTTTGTACGAATTTTGCAGTAAATTTACCATATATAAATGTAGGTTTTCGACATTTTACATCGTTATATGTTAAATATGCAACACATGCAACAATTTGAATTTTGGTATCCATCTCAATAACAATCAAATAATTTACGTGTAGTTTAAAATTTGAAGAATTTTTTATTTTGAAAGTCTTAAAAATATAAAGAGAAATACTACATTGGACAAATTAAATGTACTTGTATACGTATGTTCCTTTTGTAGGACTTTTGTAAAACGTTGATAATGAAAAATGTTCTTAAAGATTAAAAAGTTAGAAGAAAAGAACGTAAATTTCATTTTTTTCGGTTTTAAGTTAACAAAACAAATAATTTTTATACTGATGTAGAATTCTTACCACATCAATGAACGGTCTTAAACATTTTTTATTCAGTATACTTTTCAATTAAAAAGTTTTAATTTTTGAATTACTTATGATTTATATCATGTATCAAAGAAAGTTATTTTATTGATAAAATGCTATAAATTAATAATAAAAATTTAATTATTAAAGCTACAAATGATTTTATTTCTGTTACTCTAATATTATACTACATAACGCTAATCGTATGTTAATATGTATATACCGTTGTGAAGTACGGAATACGTTATTTACTTCTAACAAATAAGTAATAAAGTTACATAACGAATACGCTTTTCCACGATGATAAATAAGAAAGGTTACTACATCAATTTCCTTTTTAGTTAACCTATTTAATAAATAAAGTAACAATTTTTGTTTCTACGGAGAACCATTTAGATTCAATATTAAAATTTGTTAATATAGCCATTAAAAAAAATAAGGGTATTAGTTTTTCAAAACTACATTTGATAGTTGATATTAAAATAATTCGAATAAACTTAACATTGAAAATAATAAATTTAACCACGATACATGAAGTGTGGGATTGGTGTGCAATTTAAATACTATAACATTCAGAAAAAAAAGATTAAAATTAGGAAATCTGCTACGTTTTGGGAGCTGGATTTGAAATAGAAATGTATTTTTATGTTGTGTAACGCTACATGTTTTGTATTTATTTATATTAAGCATTCCAAGTGACGGTTTATGTTTTTTAGTTTCAAAATCTGAATTTTACTAACCTAAAATAATTATAATGGTAAGATGTAACTTTATTTGTTTTAATCGTTTTATACAGTATGACGTGATATCCTTTTGAAATAATAGCAACAATCGATAACAAGTTGTGTAGGCGTTTTATATTTACAGTGCAACGTAAAAATCTGTGTTTACAGTTTTATCTTTAGGCTACTTTAGTATGCTTAAAACATATGTTTGGAAATATTAGGATTAAAAACTATGTGGATAAATTAATTTTTCATATTGTATGGCCCTGAACTGCGGATTGACTAATAACATACATTGATTGATAACTACGTATCTTCGTCAAACAGTTCAAACTGTAGTCATACACTACTGTAGTTTCGACTTTTAAAAGTTACTTTCTAGTGTCGGTGCCAATATATTATATTAAAAGCGAGGATTATCCATTTAGAGTCGTCATAGTTTGTAATTCACTTCAACACAGTACAGACACAACGAATAAATAAATAGTGCGAGAAACACATTGGTAGGTCTATCACACACGAATATTAAACATGACGGAACATCGCGGCCGACAGAAGACAGGACAACTGACACCGTTTATTGTGTTATTGTGTGGTTCTCATCCATCAAGTGTTGAACAAAGTGCAGAAGTTTGTTTATGTAATTTGGGTTTCGGGCATTGGTCTCAAATCTTTGGCTAAACGACCTGGCTGTCTGTCCGATGAATAAAAATATGGATGTTTTTCGTCAGTGTCGAAAAGGCAGCAAATTAAACACGCTTGAAGAATATGAAATTTTATAAACATTCTCAAAGGAATTGACTAGGTGAACTCATGTTAAACGAGAAGCTAAAATTCAGCTCCCATTATTTATTCAACACATTAGGCCTACTCTATCGCATCAGCATCTCGCCGGCCGCAATGTTCTATCATCGTAATTATATGGATAAGCTTTAATTATTTTTCAATAAAGCAATAATATTAACACTGGTACAACAATATAAATACATGAGCTAATGGGGCAAGCCTTTCGCTCATTATTTTATACAAAGGCAATATCAATTCACAACATGGTAATAGCACAAGTTATTTTTTTATCATTTCATACCTTAATAGGCCCTTTACATTTCTACCCAAGTGGACGTTTATGTTTTACTCTTCCACATTGAGGGAGTGTCTTATCAAAAGTACGTACAAGTCAAGGAATTGAAAATTATAATACAGTTCAAGCCTGAACTAAAACGCCATTTTATTCTTTACGTGCCATTATATTACAACGTGTGCTTTATGAAATTAAAATTGAGATATTGAATTTTATAGTCACTGTAGTACCGTATAATCAATAAAACAAAATACCCAGTTTTGAAGCTTTAAACTGTTAGGTAGCTTTAGTGTATTTCAAGATATAACAGTAAGTTTTTTTCAACATCATAACTTGTACTAAAATTATTTGTGTATTTATAACTGGTAAGAATAGTTGCAAAGACATTTCTGCAACAGCTGCTGTTTAATTTGATTAATAATATGCTCTTTTAATATTTTATCAGATTTTTACCGCATGAAATGTCACAAAGTGTCACTAACGTGGATGTTTAGGCAAGCAACTAGATCCATTTACATAATTTAATAGATTGAAAACCAAGACAAAAGAAACGAAAACAAATACGATTTTATATGTAACTATGAAATTGTTTAAATAATAAAATATCCAATCAAATGGTAATTTTAGGAATTAAAACCAAAATAATTCGCCCAACCATAAAAGGTTTTTCACGATTATTTTACTAAATTGATGTTTCTGTGATAAAACTTAACAATAATTATTGTTTTTATATAAATTTTTCGTTAAACATTACGTAACATTAAAGATAACCACTTGGAGTAACCCACAAAAATTGTGGATTAAATATAATGTACGTCCCCTGAGTATTCGGACAATCTTCTCATCGAAATAATAAAAATAGTTCATATAAACATACAAGTATTACCGGAAACGCCTTGTTAGGGAGTTACGGCTAGCGAGATATTTCGCGTGATTTTTCAGGAAAGGACGGAAATAAAGCGAAACTGATGTTTTTATGGCATAAAGATTGCTAAATTTACTGGGTTTTATATAGCATTAACTATAAAATACGTCCCAGACCTGTTAAACCACCCATTTCAGAGATATCAGACAAAGTATGCAATATTTGGTCTCGAAAAACATGTTTTGTTTAGATTTAAATACATTATCCAACTTCCATTAAATGGGTAATAAACAAGCAAACTTTCTAACTAAAACTTTTAGAGAATTTAATTCCGAAGAGAATAATATAAAATAGGCTAATAATAAACAAACACAATACTACAAATATAATGTTTAAAATAAACACATAAGAAAAATAAGAAATGAACGTTCTTCGTAAAAACAAATCGTTTAATATTAATAAATGTTACGTATTATTTACATTTATTAATATTTATAGGTTTCCCCAATTGCTCCAAGAGTCTTAAAAATCGATTAATGTTATAACTCTTCAACTAAATAGTTACAAAACATTTACCTAATACATTGTACGTTGAGAAACAAGATTTTAAAAATACAGGTCGGGGTTATTTATAGTTCATTTTACAAAACAAAAAATCTTTTGATAAGAGGAAACCACATGAGAAGTTTGTCGGGTTACTTGTGGGACACCCTGTATAGATCTGAAACGTCTACTTCGGTCAAAAAGTAACTACTTTTGGGCATAGCAATTTACTTCCAGTCCAAGATATTTCCTGTGTCCGTAGTCTGTTGAGAGTATAGTACAAATGTGTTACTTTTGTAACATCCAAAATATTACTGTCTTTCACAAATACCGGAGGGACAGTTTAAAAAAAAACAATTAACTACGTAGTATTTTTTTGTTTCATTACACATATAGGAGGGGGGAGGACCAGTAATAAAACAATTGTTTAATTTTTTTGTTTTTTTTTTCGCAGTACACGAATCCGCAAGTATGTGTTGAACATTGTCATCCACCCAACGTTGCGGGAGAGGAGGTTGTACGGATGAGGATACAAATGCGAAACCAGGCCTGCAGCAGCAAAGTGAAACCTGTAGATGTTCTCTCTACCTCCCTGCTACAATCATCTGATGATGCAAAGGCTTACTACTGCGGCAGGTTATCAAGTGTAAAGAGGGATATAAGAAGACAGCGGCAAAGACTCTTTCCGGCAATCCCGAAGGTTGTCGCAGACTTGCATATACCAGAAGAGTGGAAAACTACTGGAGGAACGTCACCTAGAAGATTTCTAGCTCATGATTCGGGTCCGGGTTCTTCTCAACGACTGTTGATATTTTCAACTGATAATGGGTTACAAAACTTAACAAATTCTCACACCTGGTTTATGGATGGAACGTTTAAAATGTCATCAAATCTTTTTAAACAGGTATATGTAATCCGTGGGGAGCAGAACAATATTATTTCAACTTGCGTATATGCCCTAATGACAGAGAAGACGACAGAAATGTATAAAAAGCTTCTTCAAGTTGTTTTAATAAATTGCTTGGAGTTAGGTAACACAGCAAGACCTAAAGTCGTGATGACCGACTTTGAATTAGCAGCCATGTCAGCTGTATCGGAGGTTTTTAGTTCCAGCGTTTCAGTGAAAGGCTGTTATTTCCACTTATGCCAGAGTACATGGCGGCAAATTCAGCGTCTCGGTCTTACGAAAAGTTACAAAGAAGATTCTCAAATCCGACTTTTCTGCGGTATGATTAACGGTCTAGCTTTCTTGCCGATGAAGGACGTTCTGTTGGGAATGGAGTTTCTATGGGGAGCTGCTCCTTTTCAGCTTTTGGAGTTATTGCATTACTTTGACACCACATATGTAAGCGGAACCGTTGGACAAACCCCTAGTTCTCCATTGTTTTCTCCTAGAGTGTGGAACGTCCACGAGGCCACGTTAGGTAACTACCATCGTACCAATAACGCTTGCGAGTCCTGGAACAATAGGTTCAACAGCCTAATAAACCAGAACAATCCATCAATCTGGACCGTCTTAGAAGCTATACGTAAGGATGAAGCAATGGAAAGAACAAGATCTCTATCTTTGGCGCAAGATGTGCCCACTACAAAGACTAGTCTCCAAAAACACCAGCGAAGGCTTCAGGGACTTTGCCAAGACTATGTTTCTGGAAAGAGAGACCTGCCCAGTTTTCTGAGAGCTGTAGGCTCTACGATAAGATATTATTAAAAACATTCATATTTGTAAGTTTCTTACTATTATTGTATTCGGAGTTTATTTTGTTTGTAATTTATACCATTTTAGGAGGCTGTGGTCAAAATATGTTTTTTTTTCTGCGCTAATCGTCATTGAATTTTTGTATGTTACTTTTTTATTGCTATTATTATTATTAATTTAAAAATTAATTTTTATATTTACATTTTATTAATAATTTTCCTATCATTGTTTCTATGCGTACATGGTGTTTGAGACTAATCGTATGTTTTGCTCATTCTGATTTATTTAAATTATTTGTTATTATTTAAATAAATTATTTAACTTTTTACTACACCGACCAATGTATTAATAATCTTTTCAAAACTTATATAACTATATGTATGTATATATTTTATATATATATATATATATATTATATATATATATATATATATATATATAGGCTATATATATATATATATATATATATATATTGTCCTTCAAAATATATCTGTTACACTTGTTTTGTACAAATATATATCAGAAGAGTAATAAATAATGTGCAAGTACTACGTTTATTTTATACGTCAATGCTTAAAGGACTTCCTTCTTTAGAAATTAATTTACTTTAAGTGGATCTAATGTCCACATAAACATTTCCCATGTAATATGAAAGGGGCATGTCATCTCACCTATGTAACATCAACTAAAATATAATAGGTCAAATGCCTTTAAATACTATCCTCGCTGTAGTACAATTGTTTAAATCAATTCAGTTTTGTGAGATAATACTTGGATTCTCATAAATGTTTGTGGTTTAGCACTTATATTATGACAGGATTAAACATCTTATAGCAAAACCGTGAATACCAAATAACAAAGCAATTCACTGAGCAGAACATGTTACATGAAAAATGTATACAGGTATTTATTTTTTTCAGCTAGGTTTCTAACTTTGTAAATGTATAGTTTTACTTAAAATAGATGTATAATATTTACTGTAAGGCTATCATATAAACTCTAGCGCTAAACAATAATAAAACACACAAAGATGCAATAAACTTCATGTTCATAACATTTCTGTTGAAAAGTATTATTTTATTGTTAATCTTCCTCCTTTTAAAATTTTACTATGGATATAAATACATATACGAGTATGAGTAATATACGTTGTTTTAATTTATTACCTACCTGGACTTTGGGCAATAGTCCCACTTATTAAATTTGTATAAGTTATTATTTTCTTCAATAACAGTACCCGTCGGTAAAGTAATTTTCTTCCAGAATTATATTCAATTTGTAAGTCAAAAGTTTAGGTTAATCTAGTGTTACTATCCAATTAAGCATTTATTTGTAAATTGTAATTAACCATGTATTGGTAATTTAAAAATAAGAATTGTTAATATGAGATCATAATTAGTTTTCATAACCTTTTGTAAAATTTTCAGTACTGCAAGTTGTTTTTTAATAAACATAAAGTTCGTTGTTAGTACAAATAATCAACAAATTTACCTAATTGAGTTATACCTATTTTAAAATTTAAATTTTCAATGATATCTTACCTCCTGATACTAACGATGGACCAAGATAAGGTATAATTAAAACAAACTTACTGTAGATGTTTATCATCCATTAGAATATTGCGGATGTACTCAGATAGTAATATAGTGATGTATGGAATTTGTTCAAATTTAATCCCAATTAGCAACCCACTTCATATGTGATACCTTGAGTTTTGGTTTGAGTAAGTTGTTGTTTATATTTACTGCCTAAGCAGTACGCTGGGCGTGTGTAGTGTAAGTATCACTCACATTCTTCCACATAAGGAAGACTGAGCGCAGGTAGAAAAATTATCGCACGGCCAGATCAGTTTTGAAAAGTAGGACAGTTAGTCCACGGCTGTCGGCGTGGACTAACTGTCCTACCCTGCAGAAAAGTGACGTCAGCCACCCTCGTCAAAACTAGTCGTGGACCTACAGTCCTACAATCTCATTTTTTAGACTCATATTATATGTGGGGAATATCAAAGACATGTTTGGAGAAAAGTAAAATTCCTGTGGTGAAATACTTATCGGATAAAATGTGGTCAGCAAAATCTGTTGCTGTAAAGTCTCTTGTCAAAGGCTTTCATGAAATTTAAGCATTACTCAACCTTATTGCTGTATACCCCACTCAGAAGCTTGGTGTTCAAGTGGAAGCTGTTTAGCTGAAAATAATGTTGAAATTTTCGAAATAGGATTTCTTGCCATTTTGTGGAATAAGTACGGTATTGAATAAGTTTGATAAAGTCAGCCAATATTTACAAAGTGAATCGCTAAATATCGTAGCAGATACAGAGAAACTCCAAACCTTGGAGGACTATTTAAAAGAAAAAAGGAATGAGTATAAGTTCGAAGAAGCAGCCAAAAAGTCAGGCAAGTTGAATCTGAATCTTAACTATAAAAGGAGTCAGATCAAGAAAAACCTTTGTAGGTGAGGGTGCTGAATCTATGGTGCCATGGTGCTGAATCTAAACTTAATAGAAGATCCGTTTTCAAAACTCAAGTGCACATAACAATAAGTGACTCATTATTGTGTAACCTATCAAGACGAAAAAACAGCTTATGAACATGTGGCCAACTAATATAAATACTTTCCATTCTCTTACAAAATGAACCACAGAAGGAAGACACATTACAAACTCTATGAAATGTACATAATGATGTATATTGATAGTGACTTGGAAAATGAGTGCCATCATCTAAAACATGTATGTGGAAGAGGAAGATTGTAAGAAATAATTCAGTTATATAATTACAATACAAAAATGATCTGAAAACTAAATTTCTCAATTTTGATGTGTCCATCAGGAATTTTTCTTAGATTACCCGTCATCAACCGTACCGCAGCAAGAAGATTATCTGTTTTTACCCATGTTAAGAATGTTATTGTTATATTGTGAAAAAGACAACTGTCAGTAAAGACTTTTCTGATACTAGCTGTTACCCGCGGCTTCGCACGTAATTTTGAGAACCGAAGTCCTTATAAAAAGCAATTATGATGTAATATAATGGGAGTCCTACAATCATTTTAAAACGTAAGTATGCATACATCAGGTAGATATTATTTAAGTTCGTTGTAAATAATATCAGAGTCTTAATTATTATATCATATTTGACACGGAGCATTTCTGGTTCTAATTAATTATATACATAATGTCACAGCTGAATCTGCCTTGTAATCCCGATCAAGAAAACACAAATCTCGGAAACTTACTTTGGTCATATATCATAGTCCTTGTCATATATTTCAGGTCTAAGATATTTTCCAGTACCATATATATTCTTCGTCAGAACAAGCCAAACTCTACTATGGTACTGGAAATATCTTAGACCTGAAATATATGACAAGGACTATGATATATGACCAAAGTAAGTTTCCGAGATTTGTGTTTTCTTGATCGGAATTACAAGGCAGATTCAGCTGTGCCTATATATATATATATATATATATATATATATATATATATATATATATATACATATATATATATATATATATATATATATATATATATATGTGTATATATATATGTATATATACTTACATAGGACCGAGATGCCTACTTCGTTTAAAAAGTGTCTACTTAATTCATTTTAAAATTCACATACCTACTATATCACAGGTTAGCTTGCCATAATGCCTCGATCAAAATACTATATACGTTCGATTATATACTGTAGTTCTCGGAAATCTATTTAGGTCAAAATCGTGTTGGCATAGTTGAGTTTGCTAGGACTGAAAAGCCTATTACGACCTGGTCTTATGTACTTCCGTTATAAGGGGGAAATCCTTATTAAGGTTATGCAACATTCCAAAATAATCGTTATTAAAGTTTTGCGTTACACTTGTTTTTTGGACTGTAGCCAGGGAAATAATGAATCGTTAAGGTATGTTAGTATTCATTTCTCTGTTTTTCCGTAAGCCATTGTTAAAATGTAATATCATAATGTGAAGGAAGCCCACCAGTTTAAAGTAACTTATGTGAAAACATTCATAACATTGTTTATTAAGGTTAGTTTTATAACAGTATTTAATGCATTAGATGATTTTAATACGTCACTGGCGCAATCTGGAGTAAATTTTATATATTAATGTTTTATTTACTATCTGCATTACACAACCGATCAAGCACTGTTTACTTATTATTGATAAAAATTCAAATGGAAACAGATGTTTCAGAAAGTTTGTCGAACTATAGCTGTCAAAATACGTTTCGTTCTTATCATAACATTCGAATGTAAACAAACTAATTTTTCAATTTGAATTCGAATTTATTTGGTGAAATGAATATGTTATGGGTGGTAAAAAGCATTCTAAATGTTAATTCAGACCAAAAGATATACCTGTTCTAAATTTCAGCACAATCCCAATAGCAGTTTCAGCGTGATTCGAGGACAAACCTCGAAACATCCAAACATCCAAATATCCAAACATTCAAACTTTCGCATTTATAATATTAGTGGGATTATAAACATCTTTGCAAAGTTGAAAGCCAGAAAGAAAACTGTTATGAAAATGTAACCACACGTTGTTGAAATATTAGAGATCATTATCCTTACTGTATAAATAAATAGCAAAAGGTTTGTATTAGAATCAATCAGCCTTTGTTGTTCTTTCCTGTGTCACATGTTCAAAATTTGTAAGTCTAGTGCTTGTAAAAACATGGATCTTCTCCGTTATACGTACGGTATAGGCTACCACTATTTAATTATATAGGCACTACCTAAACTAACCTTGATTGATAACAATAGCTAGGCCAGGTCAGCTTGGGATGGGCTGTGCCATTAGATTAAATCAGACTGTGGTGTACTTAGTCTATCAAAGAAAAAAGATTACCACGATAAAAGAAAAACAATATTACCGAGTGACCGAGTAAGAAAAGGAGGGGGGCGAGTTGACGTTTTTGCCCAGGTTGCCAATCACCTTAGTCCGGAGCCTGTTCAGAATGTTTCTACTTATAGATGTTTGGTTAATGACCGCAAATCGTGCATTGCAACAGTTAATACAAGTTGATGGTTTCTGAAAATTGTCCTGAATTCGCTGGCTACAAGGATATCTCAGGCTCCGGGATCGTCTAGGCTCGAGGTCTGTATAGAGAAACCCCGTCTTCTGGTAGCTTCTTTCCTCTAACTCTCTTGGCATTTAATACCCTCTGATATCTGGTAGGCGTCTGAAAGATTCTAGTCTCTACAATCTCCCAAATACTCGGAGCAGTAGTGTTCTGGGTTTAACACCTTCTAAGAGGATTTGCAACTAAGTTTCAAATTTAAGCACTTTTGGTCTCTAAAGCAACCTGATCATTGGAGGACTCTTCTTCTAAGACCACTCTGGATCATCGATCTCGTAACCTCTAGCAGCTCCAGGCCACTGATTTTTTAGACCGCTGAGAAGTTTCTGATATCTTGATATCCGACATCTTGATAATGCATTAATGTATAATTTAAACGTCTTTAAAGGATTCCGAACTTTGTCAGCTGGAAAATTCCTATCTCTAAAGAATCCCTTACTCTTAATGGGTGCTCATTATCTCTTCTAAGTCTAGGCCGATAGAGACCACTCGATCTTCCGTCTATAAGCTTTTTACATCTGGGAGATTTCTTATATTTATGATTGCTTCTGGAATAATTCCAATTTTGAATACTACCCTCACATTCAAAATAGAATACCACACATAAGTGCATTGAAAACATTTTTGGTCCTACAAATCGGACCCTTTCATATTAAAAAATACATTATTTAAAATACATTAATATTAATATTACATAAATAATACATTCGCAATAAAAATACAGGAGCTTACTAAATATGGTTGGTTAAAATTATTTCATGAAATGTTAGTACTATTTATACTAAATTTCACAGAATCATAAAACGGCCATGGTAGTGTTAACAAAATATGACCAGGTCTACTCTCCTATATTTCCCAAAAAATTACTCTTAGATTATTTCCCTTACATGCTATATATATTAATTCTGGAAAAATCTAAACAATTAAGTCGTGTTGATACTTGCCTGGAATCTGTGTACTTCATTACAGTTTCTCTCAAATACACTAAATTATTTTAGGTTACTATTTACGGCTGTTGATTACAGTTGCACACAACAAACAACACAATTTGAGACAACAACAACAGTTGTGAGATGCAATTGCGTGCAAGAGACATTTTGTGATTTACTTGCAGCCTAGTGCCTTCAGTTTCAATAACTCTAAATACTGACAGTCCTGAATAATATCGTGACAGAACTGTAGGCGTTTAAAGACGTTTACATGGACAATAGAAATTTTACTACCACATTCTTGTTTACGATAAAGGAACTCTGAATGAGTATCGGCAAATTAAACGAATTTATAGATATAGCACAATGTATAATTTATTTTTTTGGCTGTGAATGTATCTAAATGTAAAAAGAATTGATCTGTTAAACTTTTGCCTTCAGCATCATCCCATTGTAGAATGTTTCTTATTTATCAACACTAATTTATAATATGTGTTTTCAAAATAAATAACAAGTTGTTTTAACATTCTAAGTACACTATTGAAAGCTGTTAACATGATGTCAGGTCAATTATTAATTACGATTACCAGTAAGAAATAAACTAGTATTAAACCCTTCTAAAGTAGCGAGTATTTTAGAATTTCAAAATAAATATAGAGTCAGTCCACTGTTGGATTTTAATATACAGGCAATTTATTTGTGAAATGGCTACAACAAGCTTAAATTCAAAAGCTCGTATTGACTTTAAAATAGGTCCCATGAGTTTGGAGGGGAACCTAGTTCAGAACTAGTTTTCTTGGTATCATAGTTTTAGAGTATTTCTACCCGCATAAAGTAGAGGATGAACGAAATATTCCAATTTTATACACTAGTGGTACAGTAAAGTAAGAACCAGTGTCTATGTTAAAAAGGAACTTCTCTCTACTTTTGTCTCAAAAAGAACTGTTGAAAGACATAAATTCCAATCTATTTTTCTATTTTGTGAAGTTTACATTACTTTGGACAAAGCGGTTTCTAAGTGCAAAATGGGCGAACTGTTTCAATGAAAATCAAGAAGTTGGAAGTTACCCAGATAGCACAAGTACGCACAAGCAGATAAGCCATACCGGCAATTTCAGTCAAGCACAACCAGTAAATAGGTATTCTAACCTAAGCTTAGGCCGTTCATACATATTTGTTAGAACTGTGGTAGAAGTCATTTAGTAAATCAGAATCCTACTTACGGTATTGAGCGTTTCTCTTGTAAGCGTAAAAACATTTTGCTTCATATTGTCCATCAAATGTAAAAAATCATAACAATCATTCTAAGAGTAATTTAAGTAAAAATATGAGCAAACACTTAAAGTAGGTTAACCTTGACAATCCCAATGTAAGCAGTAATAGGCAATATTTGTAAAGCTAGTAACACAATCTGTGCCTTTATAATTTCAAAATTGAGTGTGTAATTCGGTCACAAAATAGTTGCGATTGGTATAAAAATGGAGGAATCAATGATAAGATTGTTCCTTTTTAACTATAAAGTGGAGCTCAAACGAATGTCTGTTAAATAAATTAGGATTAGATCAGTCCTTAATATACAAATCAAATGTAGTTATCTCTTCTTTTACATGTCAACAGGAAAATGTCAAGGGTAAAGTAGATCTAATCTGTGTTATCAGAAGTAAAACACTCAATCCCTTTTGTAATAATAAATACTCAGAGTTCTCCAATGTTAGGCTTAGATACATGTTGTAAGTTAGCTCTCATCAGTAGTTCAGTTAATTCTATCACCGTTGTGAGTAATAATTTGAAATCAGTGATATATAATCTCAAGTCTGACTAAAGCCAGGTGTGAAACCATTCTAAAGGTCATTAGTATTGTAGACTTAACCTTTCAGAATAAATCAATTCTCTGTTAGATTGTAATATACAGTCAATTTCTTTGTAAAATGGTTAAAACAGGCCCGAATTCTAATGCTCGTATCGACTTTAAAATAGGCCCTATAAGTTTGGAGGAGAGCCTATCTCAGAACAGAACGTCTTAGTATCAAAGTTCTAAAGTACCGCATCTAACCTTAGTAACGTAACAAGCCAAATAAGTTTCTTGATTAATGCAATAAATATCCAATGAATATAAACATGGTTTGAATGACATGTAAACATCTGGAAATGTTGTTCTAATTATTTTGAATTTTGAGATAACTTATTTAAAAATTATAAAATGTAGATTAAAAAATACAGTTATGTCTGGGAAGTAAAAGTACACTTATCGATCTACAAATGACATTTTAATGTATTAAAATAGTGTATCGCAACAGTTTAAATAGTGTTGACAACAGTTTTAGTACAGTAGAAGAGGAGTTAACCCACATTGAAACGATCATAACATAATTATTTATTTAGCGTATTCAGCAAAAATTAATGGGGTTTATAGACCAGAAGCCGATGCTAAATTTGCATAATATAACCACAAAACCTGGTTTTATTGAACTCGTATAAAAAAATAAAGAAATTGATCGTCAGTCTCACTAACCTTGGTGAAGGTCGAAATGGGAGAGTACCAAAAGGGTTATAAGACAGTGAATTTTTCTCGGATAATATTTGTAATAAATAGACATATTTATATCCTTCCGTCAGACATTTAAATAGAAATTAAATCAACTTCAGCAAATCATATACCTTATATACCTTAATTGATATTTTCAACCTTTTTGTAAAATTTTCGACCAGTATTATTTTCGACTTTTAATTATGTATATGAGGTCGGTTCTAAGTGCATAAAAAACTAAAAAAATTATGGTTGCCTGTAAAGTCGGTTGTTTTACGGGCGAAGATTTTACGTGACAACGTCCTTTTCTCGGTAGAATATTTATTGATATGAATATTATTAAATTGCACAATAGGAACAAGGAATTGAATGAAAATAAGAATTGCACAAATTTTAACTATAGAAATATATTTTGTTTACTAAAACATTGTACATAATTTGAAATTAATTAAAATTTGTTATTGTAAATGGTAAAGTTGAATAAAACATTTACTAAAATTGGAATTTGAAATTCTTGCTAAACACAGATCTATCACCACATGCTAACTCCGCGCGTGGTGATTGGTCGGTTTAGTTCATTTGTTTGGTCGCACTGTTATGACAGGTTAGAGGTTATAATTTGTTATTTTAAATGTTTGACTAGCAATACGCGCTGTTTCTTCTCAATCGACTGAATTACGATTGATTGCAGAGTGATTTAAACTAATAATTTACTTAACACTATCAACATTTGTCAATAGTATGACATAACCTATAGACTCAGTTTCTCAACTTTTGTGTCAATCTAACAATTAATCAATCAATCATAGTTTACGATAATGAAATATCAGTGTACAATTATTTACCTTTATTGTTGTAGTTGTTGTAAATGACGAATCTAAGCACTCCACATTTTCACGAATAAACATAGTTATCTGCTTTATCCCGTGCGGCGGACCCACTGGACGGGCATCGTAACGTTACCGGGCGTTACACTTTTTCATGAGTGACTCCGAGCCGCAAACCTAATTTAAGACGTTGTCACGTCAATAAAAAATATATAATTTGAAAAATTATCGATCATATTTAAAATATTTTTGATACTCGGCCATTTCGACCACATCAAAACTAAAACTAGCGAAGCTGATGATTAATTTAATCCTTCAGGGAAATGTATCTATATATAAAAAAAATAATTTCTGAGCAAATTCGTTCTCCGGTCAAAGACTAATAAAATTTTAGCGGACTAATAAAAAAGTTTTTTTACTAATAAAATTATCAATATTTTAAGGATGGCAATCGTCTAATAATAATATAAAAAGAATAAACAAGTAAAACAGTGCCGAGCGGTGTGAGGCGATGTTGACATGTGACGTGATGTCAGCTGTAACATGATATTGCACTCTGCAGCAGAGTAAACGCGGAAGCAGGAGCAGGAACGCAATGAAGGCGTTGTGCATGGTATTGGCACAATTAAAACACCTTGATTGCGATCCATTGATGCGGCAAGAGCGAGCTGTAGAGTCAGCAGGCCGTTACACTACGTCACGTGTATTGTAATGTGCAGATCTCATTTGCGCAATCGGTACCAGTACCTTTCCTTATTGTTTGTTTAGGTAACCAGAAAATTGAGGAGGAAAGTTTGCAACGTGGGGTGCCCGTCTAACGCAGCGGAAGGTGTGGAAAAATTAGTTTATTAATTTATCTGCTACGTTCGTATAGGTACAAGTCTGTACGAGGATCTTATCAGATTAAGTGGTAGAGTCGATACAATACAAGGTCGATGGTAGTGATAAAAGAGCTACTACGGTTGCAGACAGGATTTGGACCTGCACTATCTCTTCATTGTACCACTCGACCATTGGCTCTACCAGTTGAGAATGATAAACTAATCTTGTACTAGGACTCTTGCAGGAACACAAAATATTGCTATGGATTTAAAACGCCTTGTAGTTAACTCGGATGTAACAGTAATAATTTTTATTCGTTCAAAAATAAAAATATTTTATAGCAATAAAATATAAAAATAAATCATATATTCTTTTCATTTTGTAATTATATGATGGAAATGTAATAGTATTATGTAATATAATTCTACATTACAAATGTAAAAATCAATTTGTTACGGTCACTTAAAGAGAATGAATTGAAATGGAAATAAATATAGATTGCACACTTTATTACCTTGCGGATAATCAATAATGAAGTGATTGATAAGTATAATTTCTTACAATCTTTATCACCTGTCACAAAGCAGTGTGAATTTTAATTGAAATCATTTATGTCCACTCAAGTTTTGACTAGATAAAAGTCTATAAGAAAATATTTCATCCAATGCTAAAAGCAATAATTGCCACTTAAAAGGTTGTAGTTGCACGCTATCTAGTGGCAAACGAATAAAACAGTGGTTATAAATATATTACAGAAGAGTATTAAATGTTGCATAGAGTAAACTCTGAAAGTAACACAAAAATAACCAACATTTTTAGTTAGGTAGCGCTATCTATAAATCACCAAAGTTTCCCCCATGCACTTTTCATACCAATGCATTGATTTTAAAATCTCTTTTAATGTCAAATCCACTTCTATACTGAACAAACGAATCGATTTTAAAACAGGTACAAAATGCAAATATTTAATCGCTCTACGATCTTAGTTATGTTCGTAACGTCAGCAAAACCCGTTATTAACAATGGATACATTCAGTGACCGAAAAATGTGTAAAACTCATCAGCAGAGTGAAGAAGCTATGAAATTGGCCAAACTCCTTTGGAACTGTGTTAAAAGATTGCTGACTTATAAAACCCCATAGTAAAACGATATTATTGCAAATATGTACGTTTTTAACCAAATGCGTCTTTTTACTACTACCAAAGGTTTTTTCTGAGTTTAGTAAGTTATAACTGAAAAACTTGTACATTGTACACACTCCCTTAACTGAAAAGATACGTTAAATTCATTTGAGCTTCCAGCCACATACAGGTACATCGCTAAACAATCGTGCAGGAGGAGGCAATGTTGCTATCAAAACATTGCAATTTTTACGGCACTTACCTGAGCGTCTAGACGTCATAGATTGACGCCTTTTTAAGCGGCGCGGAGTGCCTCATCATTATCGATTATGTTATGCATATTGTTCCACAATCATACCGACGTAGAGATAAGCTGCATTTACCGCTTGCATAAAACATCATGATGTCTGTTGCGATAGCCAAGTATTATGCAGGAACGTTGAATAATGTGAGCAGCAGCATCCGTTACACCTCTGCAAAAAATGGTCAGAATTTGGATCAAGGGAAGTTTAATTGTGACAATCTAGCCCCAAAGTACAAACTGCAACACGATCAGTATCTATCATCTGGTTAGTATCTATTGTCCGGTCAGTATCTATTGTCCGATCAGTACCTATTGTCCGGTCAGTATCTATCATCCGATCAATATCATCTGATCAGTATCTATTGTCCGATCAGTATCTATCGTCCGATCAGTATCTATTGTCCGGTCAATATCTATTGTCCGGTCAGTTTCTATTGTCAGGTCTGTATATATTGTCCGGTCAGTATCTATCGTCCGATCAGTTTCTATTGTCAGGTCTGTATATATTGTCCGGTCAGTATCTATCGTCCGATCAGTATCTATTTCCGGTCAGTATCTATTTCCGGTCAGTATCTATCGTCCGATCAGTATCTATCGTCCGGTCAGTATGTATCGTCCGATCAGTATCTATTTCCGGTCAGTATCTATCGTCCGATCAGTGACGGTAAATTTACGGTAAATTAACAGACGACCCCTTTCTAGTGTCTAGCGAATTCAATAATTTTTCTCGACTGTGGCTGTACCAAACACATCTTTCAGTTGTGACAGCCCTATCGAAACTCTTGTTGTGAGACCGGTTTCTTCAATGGTTCTGTTAACCATTGAAGAAAACTTCAATGGTTCGGTTTGAGGTCTTGAGAGACCTCAAGCCGAAGAAGTCCAGCGACATCAACGGAATGTCAGTGTGGCTGATCAAGCGTTGCTTCAAGCACATCTTGAGACCACTTACTAAGTTGATAAATCTGTCCTTCGCCCAAGGCGTTTACCCTTCGGCTTTGAAGACAGCAAGAGTGGTTCCGATCTTTAAAAAGGATGATCCTTGCATGGCAAGTAATTATCATCCTGTTTCCATTCTTCCAGTCATGAGCAAAATTTTCGAAAAAGTTTTCATTAGAAGGCTTGAGGGTTTCTTGGACGGTTTGAAATTCTTAACCCTGAGCAGTACGGATTCAAGAAAAACAAATCGACTATTGATGCGGTAACAAAACTCATTGACTGTGTTGTTGATGGCTTGGAGAGGCGAGAACAAGTGCTCAGCATATTTCTCGACCTTTCAAAGGCCTTTGACTGTGTGCATCATGGGACACAGTTGCATCAGTTATGGACATGTGGTGTCCGAGGTCAGCCGCATTTGTGGCTTTCGTCATACCTCAGTGGCAGAGAGCAATGTGTGCAGATAGCGAACACCCTGTCAGGCAAAGTAAAAATGCAGTACGGTGTTCCCCAGGGTTCAATTTTGGGGCCCATGATACGACTCTCTGCATCAGATAAAATACGAAACAAGATCTTGAGATCAAAGTCTTTATTGAACTAAACGCATGCATTGAGCACTTTTCAAAAATAAATCTGAAAACTAACTATGCCAAAACTAACGTAATCACATTTTGTCTCCGTCAACAAGAAGACGAATACAGACCCATTGTGATGGCGGATGAAGCTATCATAAATGAAGCGGAATCCACCAAGTTTCTGGGGATGTACCTTGACCGGGAACTGACCTGGAGCGATCACATTGACAGAGTTTGCTCAAAGGTTGCCTCAGGCATTTATGTCTTACGCAATCTAGTAAAATTCTGCTCGTTGGATGTACTGAAAACAGCCTACTTTGGTAGTACATCCACATTTGACCTACGGTTTGAGACTATGGGGCAGTTGTTCTAAATACAAATTTGATAGAGTATTTAGAACGCAAAAGAAAGCTGTTAGAATAGTTTCGAAATTAAATCCCAGAGAGTCGTGTAAAATTGTCTTCAGGGAGCTTGGGTTTCTGACCTTACCCAGCCTCTATATCCTCCATGTCACCCTGTACTGCCGATTCAAATGTGAACTGGTTGAGGGCAGGGACGTACACCAGTACGAGACCAGAGGCAGGAACAACTTTAGAACTGAACAGCATAGAACGGCTATGTTCAAACACTTGCCATCGCAAATGGGTGTCAAGATAATCAATAAGCTCCCTGGAGATCTCAAACGAATTAATGAACCCAAACAATTCAAATCTCGATTAAGACACTTTTTGTTGTCAAAGGCACTTTACTTCGTTGATGAGTTTACGATGGGCCGCTGGGATGAACATTAGCAATTTATTATTATTCTATTTCTCCTTTTCCGATATCCAAAACATGCAAAATGCAATATATTGTTAGGTTTACGCATTAATATGTGGAGTTGACTGTGCCTATGATAACGTAAGATTATTTAGTAGTTTATACATTTTTAATCAACATTATGAAATGACGCTTGCATTACAATTTTGTCAATTGTCTTACTGCAATAAAGAGTTATTATTATTATTAGTATCTATCGTCCGGTCAGTATCTATCGTCCGATCAGTATCTATTGTCCGGTCAGTATTTAAAAAATTAAAGCTTCTTAAAGTAACGAGAAAGTTTAAATACGGTTTACTGTCAGGATCCACATGCAGTCTCCTGAATATTTTTGAATGAAATTATGTGTTACGTTGAGAGCACGTTAAAAATAGGTGTTAATGTCACATTGAATACAACTTATTTTGTATGAGTAGATGTGCCTTAACTAGAGACCAAAACATACACATGCATAAGACACGTGGCAGAGCAAACTACCGAACTGCGAGACACAGAACGGTGGTTTACAAACGCCTACCCTCGCAAGCGGGTGTGCGTTCCTCACCAGATTGCCCAATTCAATTAAAGATGCTCCAACGCCTAAGGCGTTAAAGACTCGCCTCAAACGCTTCTTGGTGTCTAAAGTATTCTATAATGCGGGTGAGTTTTTGGCATTCGACTGGGAGACCGCCCCCAATTAGAAGACTCTGCTGTACTAAGTGGGTTGCATTGGCGATGAATGAAAGAGTCGTGTTTGTATGTATGAATGTGTATTGTTTATATGTATGCCTGGAATTTTAGAAAAACCGTATTGACGTTTGCCATACAATGTACATATTGTCGCTGCAATAACAAGATTTTTATTTTTTTATTTTGAACTATAAATTGCTATCGTATGATTTTAGGAAAAACATATGGTTTTGATTAGTATTATGTGTCAAACAGCGTATACAGATACAGACGTATGCGGTATTGAAAACTTATAGAACTCAATGCTGAGGAGGGTGTAACTTTTGGCCTTCAATAAAAAAAATTTACGTTAGTAAATATACGTCGCAACGGTAGAAATGGACAAGAAATCCCAAAATTGCGCAGAAATTTCTGTTATCCCGAACTCTATGTTCTATGGTTAACGAAGTGTCAGTGATTCCAGAGTATTGTTGGTATACCATTAAAATTTTCAGATTTCGACGTTTATACAGTACAGTACGATCACAAAACTTTATACAACTTACAGTACTTTTATACAGCAGATTGAAATCTAAGATACATAACATATTAGTCGATTTCTTCTCGTGCGTCCAAATCGAGTCAGCATATATAGGCATTTCAAACAATAGTCGATTGCATCACCTTAAAACAGCATTGCGTAGAATCAAAAGACTTTCCCAATACCGAAGTACGAATATATGCAGGGGACGGACAGTAACATTACTCACTATGTGAACATAGCCAACGACTTCAATAACTATTTTTCGAAAGTAGGATATAACTTGGCAACTGCAATCGACTCAAGTGGCCCATCAGTGTCACGTGACTAAGATTACTCAACTGACTCCAGTTCTACTTTAACAACTATTACTGAGACTGACATGATTGAACAATTTAATAGATTACGTGGACCGTCTGCGCCTGGGCGTGATGGTGTGTCGGCCTTTGAGAAGGGTCTCAAAAATAAAATTGCATTATTTAACCCCTTATTGCATATTACCTTAAGCATTTCTAGGAAATTTGCCATCTTTTTTAAATTGGCCGAACCTATTCATTTCCATAGTAATAATTTTCGTAGCAAAAGTAATTGCCGTCCAATATCATTATTAAGCATTTTTCTAAAATACTCGAAAATTAATGAAAAATCAATTATTTAAAAATTAAAAAAAAAAACAATTATATTTTACTCTCGAGTCAGTATGGATTCAGAAGTGATAAACATATAACAGCTATGTTGTACATGCTGACTAAAGGAACTAACTGATCTATTAGTTCGAATAGGCGTTTCCTCATAGTACTGTTTTCATTTGGCTTAAGTATTTGAATCCATTTCACGGAACAAGTTCCTAAAAAATTTATATTGTATAGGTAGTCGAGGTAGCAAATACTAATGGTTTTGGAGCTACTTGTTGGCTAGGAAGCAAGACATATCAATCTGTGGAGCAAAGAGTAGTGAATAGAAAATCAAGTCGACTACGGATTTATCCAGGGAAGTACATTTGGTCCCATTCTTTTCTTGATTTGTATTAACAATCTTGCCAATATTCATATGAAGGAATTGTTCGCTTTGCAGATGATTCTGCTATACTACATGAAGAAGTTATGAGAATAAGTTAAAACTAAGGCATTGCGTGGCCTATCCTTTGTAAAAATGGTTTGGTAAAATTTACCATCTTAAAATATTTCCAAAAACGAAATTCTTACCAATTTCATTACGAACCAATCATGGTATTAATTACTGTATAATGGTTTTAACTTCATTCCTGTGGCAGTTTTACGAGTGAAACATACGTTTGTGACAATATGTGCAGTGTTGATTGATATAAATATCAATGAGAATTACTCGTATGTATACCTATATACGTGTCTAATAGCAGTATTTCAATGTATAGTAAAAGACTACATTATCTCCTACATCTTTACTAGTTAGCACGCTGCTTTTCGTGCAAACTACATAGTAGGCGTTACCTACCTACCTGCTGTTCGAGTATTTCTTCAACTATGTTCAGTTTGCCTTGTTGCCACAATCAAGAAAATACGTAAAAAGTTTATATTTATAGCTATTGTAATTTACTTCCTTCTTAGTATGTTATGATCCAAAGTTGATTTAGCCTTATTTCCGGCCAAGAAGAAAGAAGATATATATATATATATATATATATATATATATATACACACACAGGTCTGAAAGCTTACTTCTTTCAAAAGACAACAAAGACGGATTTTATATAAATATTTAAATTTCTAGTCAAAGTTAGATAGTAAATTATTCTTTTATATCTAATTTTTAATCTAAAATTTGATAAAAATGTACAGTTAAAAGTACATTAACAATTACACTACGCGGTTTGTTTATTTAAACCTGAAAAAATATATGTATCATTGTAGATTTAAAGCTGGAATTGCTACATTAGTTCAAAAGCACAGTCCAGCGAACTTCCATCTAGCATAGTTCTTGCTGACTGCTCCAATGGGAGTCTTCGGAGCCACATTCTAACCATTTTATGTGTTAAGACATTTTCTAAGTTAGATGAGTATTTAAATACCTAATCATTTTTACCTAATCGCTGAAATCTAAAATAGTGTGATACATAATGATTAAAAATAATAAACAATGTTTGCACATTGAACAGTTGATTACATTTGACATGTTCTTTCAATTAATATTTCACAACTTTAGAGACCAAAATGGGATTTTTTGCTATTTTAAAGACCAGTGGGACGGAGTCCGGAAGGGCTTTCAACATAAAAATAGGCCTATATTCATATTAGGGACGGTAAAATTGTCCATGAAAAGTTTTAGTAGCCTACAATCGGTTGAATAGTTAACGCTTGAAAAAAAAATAAACAAAGGAACTTTTGCATTTAAAATTGTATTAGGATTAGTGTATTGTGACATCGCAGTATCTTTATTTTAAAACAAATTAATGTTTAAATCGAAATGAATTGAAATGGACTAGAAATGAGAATTTATGTCGATATGTTACCTACGATATGTTATCCATCGAAGTAATCCTCTGTTACATAGGAATGCTCGCACTAAATCTTTGTAAAGATGGGTCTATCGTTTCGCACCATACATTCAGCCTCGTAGGATAGCATAAATAAAAAGTAATATGGGCTGATTTTGAAATTAAATTACTATAGTAAAAGACATTTGATCGATGTGTTGGAACCTTGGTGACCGTCAAAGAATGTCGAAACTACAAATACACCGGAACGTAGCTAATTACGAGGCTAGCGAAACACGAGATAATTAATACTGCGGCCTACTGGAATGTAGTGAACCTGCTACTTTGTCTTTATTTATTACTAATATATTTTAGTAGTAATAATGGTTTGAAAAATAGATATAATAAGAATAGTATGGTACGGAAGAGTTTTTAATAATACGTAGTAAACAGATCAGACAAAGGAATAACTATAAACAGCAAATCTATATCGAGAAATACTAAGATACATAAATAAATGAGATAATGTAGATCTCGAAAGCTATTAGGAACAATCTTTATACAAAAATTTTGAAGATTGTGTATATTTTGTCTGAAATATAGTTATGGCAGTAATGGCATAATCACGATACTTAAAAAAAACATGCTCTGGTTAGAAATTCTAAAATATATAAAATAAGTGAACTAGCCCGCCAACTTTTTAAAAAAGTTCACTTCATCAATGCAATTTATTGAAATTAAAACAAGGGTTTATATATTTTATAACTTTGCACAGATTCTTTACTCCATTTTGTAAGTAACATCACATCCTGTATGCATTTTAGTAGATTTATTAAGAGCCATATTTATTAAGAACGATTGTTATTTTTTTAAATAAGTAAGTCTTGTGCTTTAGTATGTTGGATGCAGCAGCGTACGGAAAGTATTATAGAGACGTGAGTATTATAGTGACAGTAAATAAGTAGGTCTTGTGTTACGTTGGATGCAGCATACGGAAAGTATTATAGAGACGTGAGTATTATAGTGACAGTAAATAAGTAAGTCTTGTGCTTTAGTATGTTGGATGCAGCAGCGTACGGAAAGTATTATAGAGACGTGAGTATTATAGTGACAGTAAATAAGTAGGTCTTGTGCTTTACGTATGTTGGATGCAGCAGCATACGGAAAGTATTATAGAGACGTGAGTATTATAGTGACAGTAAATAAGTAGTCTTGTGCTTTAGTATGTTGGATGCAGCATACGGAAAGTATTATAGAGACGTGAGTATTATAGTGACAGTAAATAAGTAGGTCTTGTGTACGTTGGATGCAGCAGCGTACGGAAAGTATTATAGAGACGTGAGTATTATAGTGACAGTAAATAAGTAGGTCTTGTACGTTGGATGCAGCATACGGAAAGTATTATAGAGACGTGAGTATTATAGTGACAGTAAATTAAGTAGGTCTTGTATTGCAGCAGCGTACGGAAAGTATTATAGAGACGTGAGTATTATAGTGACAGTAAATAAGTAGGTCTTGTACGTTGGATGCAGCGTACGGAAAGTATTATAGAGAGTGAGTATTATAGTGACAGTAAATAAGTAGGTCTTGTACGTTGGATGCAGCAGCGTACGGAAAGTATTATAGAGACGTGAGTATTATAGTGACAGTAAATAAGTAGGTCTTGTACGTTGGATGCAGCATACGGAAAGTATTATAGACAATGCCATTAACGTAGGTTAGCAACACGGGCATAGTATAAAGCTCTGTAGCGCACCCCCCTGTTCAGTTTGTGGGTTAGGTGATGTTCGTATACCCAAACACAAGCTCAAACACACACACACACACACACACACACACACACACACACACACACACACACACACACACACACACACACACACAACACAACACACAGTGTCACCTCTGTGTCTTTTATGATTTCATATAATTTAGAGGAAGTGTAGGAAATACAACGCTTTACATTATTTACTACATTATATTATGATAAAAGCCTTTAAAAAATCAAATAAATTTATACTTTTCTACTAAAAAATATTGTATTTATGTACTGCATTTATGACTCCACGGATGCCAGCCACACAACATAACACAACGGTAATATTGAGGGCTCTCCTGTGTTCTGATATAGGGATCGAAAACTTATTGAAATAGATTTCATATGTACATATCAACGTTCTGATAAGAAAATTCACGACTTTATCGGTATGTTATTTAAAGAATGAACGGTGGCAGAGAACATAAATATTCTCCTAACTATTACAGGAATTAAAATAATGAAAGACAAATGACCGGTTAGCAACTTTCTCTTGACACCGAGATGTGCTCGTACCCGTACTCCGTGTGACCAGCCTTGCGATGAAAGCGGTCCGGTATTATGGACTTGGCAACATTCGCAATGCGCCTTTTTACGGCTAGATAACTTTCTCAGTCGCGCCTGTGCCAGTGCGCACTATGGGGATTGGATACTTACTCTTTACAAACTCTGAGAGTTCTGCAGGATTACCTGAATTAGTCCATACATTACGTTCATAATTATTAAATGAACCTGTAAATCAGGCATATTATACTGCAATATTGTAGTTAGTACACTACTACTGTAGAGTCAACTGGTGGGTCAAAATTATAGGGTAAAAAATGAAGTGTATTAAGGCTAAGCTTGGAATTAAGTTGAATATACTTTATAATATTGCACGTGTTAATTTTCAAAGCTTGACCTATAAATACTAAAATTATTTTAAATACAACGTTACTGTTGATTCTAAATTATACCAACTATCTAATTATAAAGAAATACGGTGATATAACGTATCCGAAAAAGAGTTATAGATATAATTAACTCCACACCACTAATGTCTTAGAACTATCTATAACCTTGTCGAGCATGGATGAAAAAATATTACTTACGATTTTGCGGATGTTTTGATTGTATTATATCACAATTACGGGTCTATTTCTTTAAGTATAAAAGTTACTTCCTAAATTAATTAATTAAAACTTCAAATAAACTTCAAAATTAAAGTACAACATTATTTAAACTGTTTAAACCTACTTATTCAATACCACTAATGATAAGTCTCGTAGATCTCAGCATTTGAGCTCTGGAAGGCATGCAGTAGGTTGCAAGTATACAATCAGAATTACTTATGATTATGTGTATATGACAAACGTGGTGAAGCGTAGTTCTACCTCGTTTAATGTGACTTAAACACTTATAAATTCATGTAAATATATGTTATTTCCTAAATTGTAGTAAGTGTAATAGTTAAAATTAATAATTTGATAAAAACATCTAAATGCTTATACTTAACCAACTTTTCTTAGGATGAATAAAAATTTTTGATGTCACAAAAAAAACTGACTGCAAAACTCTAATTTAACTTAACCCCAATGTTTCTTATAATTCTGATTTGGGTTAATTAAAACTTTGTTTCATTTCTGTAGTTTGAAACTTTTTTTTTAATGTGATAGATTTGATTTAAGTAAACCTTTTTAAATGTAGAGACAAGAATGACTTAATCTTATTTTGAAGCATCCGATAACAGTATCACCAGTTCTCATCGTAATTATACGATAAAATTAACCAAGGCTTGTTGATAAATAAATCGGTCTTTTAATACCCATGATCATATTTTTTATATAAATTTAATAAAGGAAAAGTTAATTTAGTGATAAAGGGTCTATTCCCTAAATTCATGATTCACTCCCAAAGATTCTACATTTCTCCTATTTAGGCCCACTAGTGATATTGTAAAAATAAGTGATATTAGTAGCTGACCGTTAGCGAAGCCTATAACTTGAGGGGTTGGCAAATTTCATAGTTATCTGTATGTATATCTGCGGTCTGTCCGCACGGTAAATCTCGAAAACCAATTGACCTATAGACTTGAGAGTTGCTATATACAAGCAACTTTGAGTTCGATGATGGAGCAGGTCACTCCACGGGATTTGGCTGAACGATAACGAATAATTTTGCCATAATGGTAACCATTATGGCAGACGAGAAAATAGCAGAATACATACATTTGTAAACAAACATATTATGATCATATCAGATTTTATATTAGGAGATTTTAATTAATAGAGTAAATAAGTTAGAGAGTTGAAAGTCAATGTTAAATGTAGGTGACAATTTGAATTAAGCGCATAATTTGAATTACGTCTCTTGAGATGTATAGTACCTCTCTCATCACAGGAACATTTATTACTTGAACACTGTTATAAAATATAAATTATTGAAGAAATATGTGAATTTATCATGTGGCAAGATGTCTCTATATAGATTTCAACCATACCCTTTAAAATTTGCACGAAACTTCATTACTACATATACAAGTATGAATTCTGTGATAGTGCATGTGCAAACATGGAATTTGGATGAGCGTTATTAGAGCCTCAGTAGCTGATATAGCTTTTTTGTGCGAGAGGGCTTTTTCTTTTCTGTATAATCTCGTCAATCTATCCGTAGGACATCTCGAGAATGAAATGAGCTATAGATTTGAAATTTTGCAATCTACGTAGCTTATAATGAAATATTGTACTTTTACTTTTAATATAATCATAAGCTACACAAAAATGTATTGTAATGTAGTTTTTGGACCTAGAACACTTGTCTCATCTACAATTTCTCTTAGTCGGAAGGAAATACTTACCGATATTAGATTTGTCATATATTGCCACGCGGTCTTCCTTATCAAATAATTTATTCCCTCTCTTTGCATAGCTGTTGAAAGTTTAACTGAAGGGAAAGATGTATGAGTGACCTCTCTAGTACTGGAGAGCTCTTCTACTGAACCCTAGAGTACGTCGTATACGAGCTTTCTCTTCATTGCGATGTTATATTGATAGGTTGTTTAGCATAAACAAATACAACCAAAATTAGTTTATATAACACTCAGAGGGTATAGCGTACGTATATGGCTTGCAATACCCATATTTTTATTAGGGCTCTTTTTTCAAAATGAAACTGAAAGTTATAAAACAGAGAGAACGTTTATCATATCCTATTTTTATACGAGACTGCAGTGGCGTAGCCAGAAATTTCGTTCGAGGGGGGGGGTCCGAAACCGGGGGATCCGTGGGACGTTTTGTGTGTTATTTGCCAGTGACTTCACTGGTAAAAGGTAAATACCAAAAATATGGAGCTTTAGTAACTACAGTACGCCGTATAGAAAGTGGAAAGACGTAATAAGCAAATTCAACTATCACAGCAACTCTAGTACCACAAATCTTCTTGTATACCTACAGAAACTTTACGAAGTTGGATTCTGGCCAAGTAGAAGGCACCAAAGTGATGTTGGATTCACTGGATAAGAAAGAAAAAGAACAAAACAGAGCTTTCACTCAAGCGTATAATTGACACAACTATATTCTGTGGAGAAAATGAAATACCCCTTCGGGGACATTGGGCCACTGACGGCCGAAAACCCTTTAGAAAAGGAGGGCAATTTTCGAGCGTTGCTCGGGTACAGATCAAACTAATGGTCGGAAAATGCGCCGGAAAAACTCTACTGATTAGAAGTTCGGCTTCTTTGGATTTCACTGATTGAGGTATTTATAAATGAGTTATAATGACGATTTTTTGTATCATTACACTGTAGACAAGTATATAATTATCGGGAAAAAATATAAAAAAATCACTTTCGGTCGGAAATAAAATGCACCTGAAAAACTCTAATGATTAGAACTTCAACTACTTCGGACTTCAGTTATTGAGGTAAACGAGGTATTTTTGATTGAGTTAGGACGACGATTTTTGTTATCATTAAACTGTACTCGACTACCTATATAATTATTGAGAAAAACAATCTCTTTCCGGTCGGTAAATACCGATGAAACGCTCTCTACAGATTCAAGTTTTAACGATTTTGGATTTCACTGGTTGGGTGGTTGAGGTAAAAGTGGTACAGTACTTATAATTATGTTAGGACATTGATTTTAAGTAAATTCAATGCCGACTAATAAATTTAATATATAATTATCGAGAAAAAAAAAAAAAATTACTTCCGATTGGAATATACTAAGGTGAAATAATACCTCAGTCAGTGAAATCCAAAGTAGTCAGATCGTCTTACCAGTAGAGTTTTTTCCGGTGTATTATCCGACCGGAAGTGATTTTTTCAATTTTTCTTCGATAATTATATAGGGATCAGTTGGCGTTCAATTGCTACCTAAAAATCAATGTTCTAACATAATTATAAGTACCACTTTTATCTCAACGACTCGTCAAAATCTGAATCAGTAGAGCTTTTCCTCGGTATTTTCCAACCGGAAGTGAGTTTATTGTTTTTTTCTCGATAATTATATATGTATTAGTCCGCGTTGAATTAACACCTAAAATCAACGTCTTAACATAATTCTAAGTACCACTTTTACCTCTAACACTCAACCAGTTAAATCCAAAATCGTCAAATCTGTACAGAGCTTTTCTTCGGTATTTACCGACCAAAAGTGATTTTTTTCTCGATAATTATATAGGTACAGTATACAGTTTAATGATAACAAAAATCGTCGTCCGAACTCAATCGAAAACACTACGTTTACCTCAATCACTGAAGTCCAAATTAGTTGAAGTTCTAATCAGTAGAGTTTTTCAAGTGTATTTTCCAACCGAAAGTGATTTTCTATATTTTTTTCGATAATTATATACACGTCTACAGTTTAATGACACCTAAAATCAACGTCGTAACTTAATTCTAAGCAGTCATTTTACGTCTCCAAGACGAATTTGAACGAAGTGGTCGCTAATTTAAACTGTTCGCCATGTTTACGGTTCAGGTTACTTTGCGACGTCACGTGACCGCGCCTATACAAATACCGTGATTACACTGCACTATCCGAAAGGCCGAACCCAAAAGTATCGATTGATACTTTATGATTTCAACGAAAGGACAATTATATTTTAACAACGGTCACTTTAATAAATTAAATCAATCAACTGAATGTTTTTAGACAAGATTAATGATAACTCTCCTTTTTTATCCTGCTCTATGCTTTATTTTTTAATATGTCTTAAAATTTCGGGGGGGGGGGGGTCCGGACCCCCTGGACCCCCCCTTCGCTACGCCACTGCAAGACTGGACTATATTAATAACACCATGACTTTATGTTTGTTTGTGATTGTATATGTATGGTTGACCTTCTATCATGTTTTATTAACAAACTGTACTTGGGGTAGGACAAATGTAAGTCCAGAATTATTTACAAGGCAGGAGTACAGGCTTTGCTGAAGTTGTATGTGGTATTTAAGGTCTGTAGTTATATTTGTCGCTATCACATGTTAACATGTCATATGTGTGTGTGTACTCAATTAGTTAAAAAATGTACCTATTCTCTTATTTTCTCATTGCCAATTACACCAATGTAGGAATATTTGCTAACGTTCAGCCAAATGCCATGGAGTTACAAAAGCACTATAGTTGACCACAACGTTGCTTATATAAAAATGAAGCTTTATGCAAAATTTGAAATCTATAAGATTGCTTGCTCTCGAGATATCGTGCAATGAAAAAATATACATTTATGAATTAATTTTTTTAATCTCATCAATTAAAAAAATTTGCTAACCCTCAGTCGATTCTGGCTTGGATATCTGTTTTAATAGTCATATTGGGTGTTTGCTATGGAATAGCTTGAGTAAGTTGTTAGATTGTTTATGCTGTTCAATAAAGTGACAACACATTTATTATTTTGTTTAAATTTGTTAATTACTTACCTAAAATGATTGGTTATTTATAGTATTTCTTATTTACTCCTTCACACATATATTTACCTAAAACGTAGTGTTTACCAAGTATAATAAAAAGAATGGCCGGATAAACTAATTTCACTGTCAAGTCAGTCACATAACAGGTTTGATTGTAAGTAAACTTTCTGTCACATTTCAGCATTGCAATGTCATCGTTCATGGTGCAACTGCAGCTGGTGACACGAACAGAGAGATCTAGATGGGTCTTGGAGCGATCGTGCACCACGAACTGTGATGTCTGCACACGTGAGTCACATCGGGCGATAACAAAGCTATTTGCTCACTAGATTACTAAACTTCGCTGGATCGATTGTTGGCACAGTTTGCAACATAATGTGATCTCTTTTATTTTATTGATTTTTAAGGATGATCAGAACATATGACAGTAAATTATACGTGTACGGTGATATAGAAGTTTTAATAGCATTAACTCAATTAGAAATTAAAATAATTTACACAAAACATGATCTTTTCTTCTTCTGTTGAAATACTTTTGTTGTTGAAATGACCACATTTTTGTACTATATTTGAATGTTATGAAACGTAATGGCATATTGAGAAGGATCGACTTTGTATTTTATTTTTAATATTTGATTACTGTTACATTCTTATGAATTAAATTCCATTTATTAGTATCCGATTTTCAAATGTCATCTTCAGCTAATAATTAATGTTCAAAATAATATTTAAACTAAGAATCGACCAGTGTTCAATCCTTTTTTGTTGTAGACGTTGAACAAAAAAGGATTTCATTACTAAAAAGATTAGTAAAAGCGATGTTGCCACATCGCTGCTGACTACCACCTTTCCTGCTGGCTCGTGCATATATGGTCAGTACAGTCTGTTTGGTTTACATATTGTCTGAAAAACATACAAATGAAATCGTAGGTACTATATCTGTTTATGATAACATCTAATGATGTTTGCTTATCGCAACAGATGTTGAGAAAGAAAAGTAATTTTCCATAAACGTAAAACTGGTAACAGTGTTAAACGCCGGTTTAGAAGGAGATTCAAACGCAATATTCAGTAGCAGACTATTCTGGCGGTCCTCTAAAAATATATTTTGCTTTGTTCAATCACGATAGACCACACGCAAACGAACGACCGTCACGCTTCATATCGTTAGGCGACGCTACGGCGGGCATGGCGTGTGCTCAACAGTGTCACTTTTTGAGTGGGGGGAGGGGGCGAGTACGAGACCATTCAAAGTGATAAAGAAGTCGAACACCAGAGTGATTTATCTCATCAAGGCTTCAGATTATCACACAATACTCTCTTGTCCTCTGCGCCAATAAGCCTGCTACTAGATGAACAATATGACTGTCTACAATCGGACCGTTGGGGTCTGACTCTCAATCTAATGGATGACGTAATCTTCTACTAGTCTAATGAAAGAACAGGAAAAGTATTTTAAGTGCAATTCTTACTAAGGACAGGACTGCAAAAAGTAGTCAGAGAAATCTTTCTCCAACAAACTGGTAGTGTAGTGAAGATTTTTATAGCACATATAACTTCCTGATAAATTGTAATTAATTCAGAGAAAATAGTTTTGTAGCGTTCAGTATTTACGAGTTCACCTTTGATAACTTACTTTGTTATCAGTATACACTTTGAATTTGAAAGGAAATATGAAATATAATGGCCAACAAGTATCTACCTCTTTGTTTTGAATGGTTATCTGCAGAATCCAGTTATTACATTTATTATTAGAATTTGTTGTTGGGCTTTCGCGGCCAGTGTTCTATTACTCACATAAAAAGGTCTTCCAGTTCACGCAGCGCCGGGCATAGAGGAAAAATAAAGTATTCTGGAATGCGTATAACATTTCATAAACTTTTAGTGATAAAAAAAATTATGGTTGCCTGTAAAGTCGGTTTTACGGGCGAAGATTTTACGTGACAACGTCTTTTTCTCGGTAGAATATTTATTGATATGAATATTATTAAATTGCACAATAGGAACAAGGAATTGAATGAAAATAAGAATTGCACAAATTTTAACTATAGAAATATATTTTGTTTACTAAAACATTGTACATAATTTGAAATTAATTAAAATTTGTTATTGTAAATGGTAAAGTTGAATAAAACATTTACTAAAATTGGAATTTGAAATTCTTGCTAAACACAGTTAAATTCTAACTCCGCGCGTGGTGATTGGTCGGTTTAGTTCGTTTGTTTAGTCGCACTGTTATGACAGGTTAGAGGTTATAATTTGTTATTTTAAATGTTTGACTAGCAATACGCGCTGTTTCTTCTCAATCGACTGAATTTACGATTGATTGCAGAGTGATTTAAACTAATAATTTACTTAACACTATCAACATTTGTCAATAGTATGACATAACCTATAAACTCAGTTTCTCAACTTTTGTGTCAATCTAACAATTAATCAATCAATCATAGTTTTACGATAATGAAATATATCAGTGTACAATTATTTACCTTTATTGTTGTAGTTGTTGTAAATGACGAATCTAAGCACTCCACATTTTCACGAAGAAACATAGTTATCTGTTTATCCCGTCTGCTTTATCCCGTGCGGATCCCGTGCGGCGGACCCACTGGACGGGCATCGTAACGTTACCGGGCGTTACACTTTTTCATGAGTGACTCCGAGCCGCAACCTAATTTAAGACGTTGTCACGTCAAAAACATTTTTATATCTCAAACCGTTTTCGTGGTAACATAAAGGTGACTTTGTTCATATGTGTATACTTTTTCCTTCAAGTCGATTCGCAGTGACGTAATATGCTAAAAATGGAATAGTTTTACTACAAAAAATAGTAATCGAACATTCTCATACAAATTAGTAACGATGCAACAAATGTTTGTTTTCCAAGCAAAGGTTCTAGAGTGGTTTGCGAGAAGTTGGCACATCTTCTCGATGTGATAAATATGAAACCATAAAAAGTTACACGAACAGATGCCCTACATCACTTCCTGTATACCTGTTTTAAACATCAATCCCGAGCTGGGCGTATACAAAATTACATAAAACCAATGTCAATAAATTGGTAACATAAAAGTAGTCTTGTAAAATTGTTTATAACACTATAACAACTTTCAACATGTTTAATTTTGAAATCTTGGAAATACTATTAATGTTACAAGGATTGTGTTCATTTAATTTGTAAACAATATTGCTTTGATAAGATTAATATAATTGCCAAGTTGTAAGTTATTCATATTAACAGTTTTTTAATGTAATTTCTGAAATTAAAAGAATACATACGGACAGACAGGACACCAAACAAAGCGAGATAAAATGCATAAAAGTAGGATTTTCTTGTAATTTTATGTATAGATTTGAATATAGCCTATCCTAAATATTTGTTTTCATGCGATTTTATGTTATGTTGAATAATTATTTTACAGTGACTAGATTTATTATTGATATTTCATGTTATTTATTTTATTGGTTGATTTGAATATATTTTTTGCCTCTATTCTATGTTCCATTCTATCTTGTGCATGTCTTTGAATAAAGAATTTAAGAATATGAATACTAAGTTCGTATGAAGTTTTTTGTTAATTTAAGTCTGTATTACTATTTATCATAGGTTGTGCCGATCTCACACGTATCTACACAAAATCATACGTATTAAAAGTAACGTACTTAATCTGTTAATTTATTTTGCAAAATGGCATCCTCCACTCTTATGTTTCCTACTGAGTCTTTTATTTTAAGGAATACTTACAGCTTATAACAGCCAAGTGACTTTCTCTTCACGTGAAGTATGTTCCAATGCTGCACTCCACAGCAATCCGCAGATACACAAAGTTAAGTAGACGCTGAAATTACATTCCAAGTTTTCCAGGGTAAGGGAAGGAATATTGTGCTCGTATTAACCCTTATCAGTCCAGGTATAGATGTGAGAGTTTCACACTTAGGGTTATACTGGCACCACAAGGCGTTGTTCATGAATTTTGATGAGATAACAACTAAATTAATATAAAAACTGCCATTGCTTCTGGGCATAGTGAGAATTAGAAATGCCTGTCGCCTATCGTGGAGACGTTCTGATCTGCTCCCCCCCCCCCCCCCACCCCCCCCCCCCCCCACCCCCCCCCCCCCCCACCCCCCCCCCCCCCCACCCCCCCCCCCCCCCACCCCCCCCCCCCCCCACCCCCAAACTCATAATTACGGAGATTGTACCATCCATTCGTTCGGGTGCCGGCCTAGAGTAAAAAAAAAAAAAAAAAAACTCAGTGGCCCGGCCAGCCGGCCTATCGGTCAATGGTTACGTCACCTAGCAACTATGTAACCTAGCTCCCTACACCCACCGGTATACATCCACTATAGCATTTTCATTAATTATACAGGAAACCTAATATTTAACGTAAAACTAACTTTCAATAAATTATTTAATAATAAATAAGAAAACACATGATTCAAGAGAAATGATTTTTTTTTTGAATGAAGCTATTAAATTCAATAGTTAAGCTTTTGTACATTAAAATAAGTTGGACAACGGATTTAGTATTAATACTGAATAATGACTTTACCGTGTCTTCGTAACTTGGTAATAAAATTAGGATAATGTCCATCAATAGAGATGCCGATTTGGCTATAAACTGTTTATACAAACATGCAATCAAACAGACTGTGAACTGTTTGGGCGAATGAACTGTACAGGGTTACCATAAAAATAATGGTGAAATGAAAAAATCGTTTTCGAAACACGTGTGTTTAAAGAACAACCCGAAATACCTTACAGTTTAATCTTGAGTTTACTTGTCTCATTTTTTCGTCGTTCAAATGTGTTTACATAATTAATAAATATTAACAAAATGTGCGCCCTTAGTATTACTACGACACGAATTTTCCCTCCAAATGATTACTCAACCCAAAACTTCTCTCTAAATATTCCTTAACATTTCTTAGGTTATGGGTTGTCATTGCTTCATTAACCCTGTGGTTGAAGTCGCGGATGTTTATGTAAAATAAACAACCCATTTTGATGTATTCCCCACAAGAAAAAAATCACAAGTGTGATCACTCTTTGGGAGGACCACAGCATACGTCCTTCTACCGACGGATTCATTGAATCTCTCGCCAATAATGTTTCTTTTCAATGCGTTTTCCGGTGAGCCAAATGCACTGAAGTGTGCGGGAGCATCATTTTGTTGGAAACGAAAGTTGAAGTGGAATAATTTTACGAGGTCATCTAGCTGAGGAAAGCAATAAATTTGGTTACACATGTTTAAGATACACAACTCCATTGGAATTGTTTTTTTTATTCAGCAAAGAAGAAAGGCCCATTATTACAACAATTTTTCATCCACACCCCACCATTAAGGCCGAATCACGTTGTTTTCCCCCAACTAATTTACGTGTGGGTTTTTTCATGAGCCCCCATAATTCGTGAATTTGTGTCGGTTAACACATCCATTCACATGGAAAGTAGCTTTTTTTTTCGTATGTAAAAATTATATAATCTAAAGAATGATTCGTTTTAAACTTATTCTGGGCTTTAATTCCTGCAGTATCTGGATTTTGTAAGCGTTTAATTTTGATTTTTTTCATGTACAACTCTGTAAACTGTTGTTTTTTTGGACTACCCTAAATTCAACGTTTCGACGAGGGGTGGACTTTCTCAATGACTTTCTAAATTGCCCGATTTGTTTTAATTAGTTCAACAGCTTCGTCTGGAGTACATTTTGTCCTGAGCCGGTTATTATAACTTATTTCTTCTGCTTTATAATAATTACAAATATTTGTTTTTTATTAGAAATCTTAACAACTAACTTTGGCGAAAGAACCCTTGGGTTTAGAAAATTTTGGAACTTAGTCCTCTAACACAGAAGTGGACAAATGCGATGTTGTGCAATATACTAGCTACCATAATACACACTCGTAATATCCCCATGACAAGTCTTTGCAATATGCTTTAGGATAGTGGGTTTAAGGCAGAGAGGACACCTTCTGTCACCCGAAAATCGATAGATGTTTGTCAGTAGATAATGCAGTATTTGTGGTACTTGTGTACAGATGATATGTGCCAATACAGGTGATGTGATGTGATGTGTGATATGTGTATGATTTAGTAGCTAGGGTTGTGCCCTTAAATGTTTAATATAAACAACTATAGCGTTAGCGGTGGATAACCTTTTAGTTGATGAAGAAAGTAGCTTCCTTTTTGTGTGCGCGTTAGTCTGAATGCACGATAACTTTATAATGAGACTTGGAGATTAATTTTTAATGAGATTAACTTAGTAAGTTGAAATTTGGCATAAAACTCCAACTTTACTACCTTTATATGAAAATTGAAAATGGTAAACGATTTTCCACTGGAAATTACTGTTTTACCATTGGAAATCATTGCTAATAATAAAAGTTTTGCAGATTAAGGTTTAAGGATTAGAACTAATTTGTTTGAAATAAGTTAAAAATCGTCATCGGTATGCTAACGGACGAAAGAAATATTACAACTGCTGAATGGCTGCCAAAGACTAGTGTTTGTCACTCTGGTGGGGATTGGATTACTGCTTGTTGGATAGATTTTTATTTCAAAAAATGGTTCAAAACCAATTTATACATTTGAATGCATTTTTTGGTATGATGTATTTATACAAATTAAATTTGTATTAGTGATTGTTTCAAATACTATTAATGCTTTAAACCAATTTACGGCACAGTTTCTAAATGCTGTGTGTTTTCCTTAGATTTGTACAATGTTCAAAAACGTTTTTTGGCTAAGAGTTAGGCACATTTAACGTTGATGTATTTCAATTTTATTTCATGAGTCATATCCATTAAAATATATAATATCTTGTAAATACTTTAGCCTACAGTATCGATCTTAAATAATCATGAACACAACTATCAAGTAACTTCAGATACTGAAAAAGTAACTCTAATTAAACATTTTTCAATTTTTATTTGTTAAATTAATGTAAAACCTGACATAGACTATCCGCCAAGGGATGACAGAATACTTAAAAATGTTAGACAGTAAAAATGCATTCAACAACAAGTACGTAGATAGACTTAGTGAAAAGAAATCCTGAACTAGATGTCTTACAGAGTTAGTAGCTCGTCAAGAGAGTGCGCTAGTGTTGTCTAGTTGTCGGATAGAGCTATTAAATGTAGTCCAGTGAGAGTTTCTGTATTAATTATCTTCTTGGCTTTTACAAGTGGTAGTTTATATGTACTTAAATTAACGCTTCCTTAGGCTTACTCGCCCGGTTTCATAAATATCGTGTACGTTTTAAGGTCACACCACGTCGATATATTGCCTAAACCGTATATAATTACAGTACTTTGGCCTCACTATGGAGATTCATCTTCAGTCAGCTCATGTTAAATCTAAACTAGTAGTTATAACTGTACTTTATTTACTGATGAATATTTAGTCTTATAAAACATCGTAAACAATCTGGAGATGGAGAGTGTCACTCATGGTCTGGTTCCACGTACGGGTGTAATGGAAACTCTTTGTCGAAATCGCATTCCTCCTGTGTGTCACAGTTAGGAAATTGTAACGATAACGACTTCTTTCGCATCTCTCCGAGGGTCTTGTTGTTGACTATGATGAGGTTCACATCAGGAGGAAAGGCGACCCAAAGCTCCGTATCGAGTACCCTGGAAGTTTCTATACCCTTGCGGAGTGTCTTGTGAGCGAGCAGGAACTGCTGCCTGTCGCTAGAGCGAGCCACGCCCACCACCTCCTTCAGCGCGCCTGAGGGCGGCCGTCAGCTGTGGCCCCGAATCAGCCCGTAGTACTTCTGCTCTTCGCCTCTCACCTGGGCTTCACTACCTCGGAGCAAGTCGAGTTGGGTACGCTGCACAGCGAGGGACCAGTTCAGGTATCTGTCCGCCAGAGTTTCAGCCAGGTATCGGTCCAGTGGTAACACGCTCCCTTGCTTGTGCTTGATCTCCCACCAGATCTCCCCCATCTTCAGAGGTAAATAGGTTTTTATAAGTTGTAATGTGATCTGGTCCTCGCTAGGTAATGAGTCGTGTCCCAGTCTGTAATGTTCTTCACAAAGATCTACGACTTCTTTGTGCCGGTGGAGAAGTTGAACGATAGCACAGATCTTTGGTCGTACACTTCCAAATACATCACAAATCGACATCACCTTATGTTTCTGACATTGTATCAGCTTGAATTGGTTTTCCCCCATAAGTGGCTTCTCTGAGTCGGATATACAACCCCCCTTGTCTCTCAGTACACCTAACCGCTCTTCCTCAGAACGCCCAAATTTGGCACAGGACGCTGAGAAACTTTATACCGTTTGTACCTCTCCATGTCACCACATATGGTACACACTGTTGGTATTCACAGAGATCAACTAGCATCGACAAACCCACTAATTGTACAGAACAAGAACTTCTTTCTATGATGTCGATATGAGGGAAAATCATCCCACATTTAACAAATCTGGAGACACTTTGTTTATTCCAAACGATTACCTCCCAGGCAAAGTTTGATACGGCGACAATAAGTCCATTATCAATCAAAGAATCTGTATGTAAAGGATTCAGTATTCTCTCATAAATACTTTTCACTAAACAGAAATACGATTTAGAGTGTTTCAATTTGGATTTCTGGTTGGTTTTCAATTACAAATGTAAGGTCATAGAGAGTGTAGAGCAAAATGCACTGAGCAGTTGTGGTCAGTGCAACATCTGCTACGATAAAACTGCATAACTTCAACAAAACTGAACGGCGTTTGCGTCCCTTAACAGCTGAAGAGTTGTTGAGTTGGGTTTGCGTGAACATAGTGAAAAGATTGTCTTTACTACCACTAGAGTTACGTCATCAGATAAAATCTTCTTCTCAATATAATGCACAGTCAAGAAACATCACAAGTTTGTTCATTAAACCTGCATCTAGAAAAGCTTCGCGAAGAAAGGTCGAAAAGAGCTAATATAACAGGAACCACGCCACGAAAGACTTCAATAAAGTTCTTTGAACACCAAATTTCTGGTGATTCATTTTCAATAGAACTGCTTTTTATCATAGCTACGAGACACTGAGCCAGTTTGCATCGTTGAAACACTAACACACTTAAATTCGATACGGGACAAATAGCTAAGCAGGCGAGCATCAATTTTTTAAACTGGAGGTGATAAAAGTTGTCTTTGAAATAAGGAAGGACTGATAGTTTGAATGTAGCCTCACTTAGAGTAGCAAAAAACGTAATGTCCTCAATTAAATCTGAAAGAACATAATCGGCGTCGGGAAAGAGATGCATGAGTTTTAGTATTATGGCAGATGTGTTATTCAAGGAGTTGGGGTATGTACCGGGATGTGCATGTACAAGTGCTTCTTCTCGCAATACATAACGGAGACTGCGCAGAGCTATCCGAGAAGGGGTAGGGACTTTGTGCCAGTCTATCGGGTGTTTGGTGCAGCCGAATAACTTCCACAGTAGCTCACTGGTCGTATCCATCACAGCGGGCATGAGTTCATCAGGAATGGTCGTCAAGCGTACAAAGAGCGATTCTAGGATATTCTTCATAAGCAACGTCCAGCAACTGAACCCAGATAACGTACAGATCTGTAAAGCACAGTAAATAGCCTGGTGGTAAATACTCTCTCCAACTATAGCTATAACATCTGCCAAATACGACACAAAATCACTAACCTCTATCCCTTTGACACACGATCTGAGTGGAATAAATTTAGAGTTTGGTAACCTTTCGTGGACTAGCATTGATTGAACTATCCCGAGTATTTGCAATTTGCGCTGCATTTTTCTACTTTCAAGTAATATGTAGCCGAGTAACATTGAATAATTCGACTAGGAGTGGCCGTATAGTATCTCATCAGAGGCCATGTCCATTAAAGGAGGATGTTGTAATAAACGAAAAATGTCCTCAAGTGGTTGTCTATAGCGGGAATTAAATCTGGTCCGAACTCTGAGGAAGGTGATGATCCTGACAACGAGCCTCAGGTCGGCCAACATGATATACTCTCCAGTCGCTGCTAGGTATGTCTCCAGCAATATTAACTGGCGGTCCAATTGGCTCGCGGAATCTCGGTTCCTTATCACTTCCCAGAGCCTTCGCAGAGTTACTTGCGTTTCCGGCAACTTGCATTCTTTTGAGAGCATACTCCTTTGAGATTACTTTTTTTCTGGGTAAAATGCAGCCAAATCTAAAAAAGAATCCAATTACATTTTGGTGAAAATGGAATGATCGACAGTATTATACATTAGTATGTAGTATGATACTACCAACAAAAATTACTACTAAAATATATATCGCCGCAAATTTTATTTGAATGTGTGTGTGTGTGTGTGTGTGTGTGTGTGTTGTGTGTGTGGTTGTGTGTGTGTGTGTGTGTGTGTGTGTGTGTGTGTGTGTGTGTGTGGTGTGTGTAACCCACAAACTGAACAGGGGGTGCGGCTAACAGGACGCTATAGAGCTTTATAGCCCGTGTTGGCTAACCCTACGTTAATGGCATTGTCCTATAATACTTTCCGTTATACTTTCCGTACGCTGCATCCAACATACTAAAGCACGAGACTTAAAAAGTAAAGCACGAACAAATTAAATCAATGTTAATTTTAAACTTAAGTTATAGTGTATCAGCTTTAATACATTTTTATACGATTATTAATTGTAAAATTATAATTTTTGTCAGTTATATAAGTAGAATTGTCTTTTGGAGACAATTTCAAAGAAATAAAATCATCGTATCTGTCTAGTAATCTGTTACTCTGTGCACGCACTTGTTTATAAAATATGTATGTTTCACCGTTAATTCTTGATTTAAAAAAATAAGATAAACAAAAATTGCACTTTTTTATTCTACCAGGAAGTTTAAAATCAAAAATTAGGGACGCATCAAAGAAGACATTATTTTTTTGAACAAACTGTCCTAGGGCAAGCTAAGTGCACACAGTAGTTTCACTTAAAATCTACTAAAATCAAAGTTAAAAATGAGATAATTCAATAAAAAATATAGAGTCTACTTACCAAACTTTAGGCAAAAAGCAATAAAAACTCGGTAATAATTAAATTATTGACATAGGTATTTCGTAAAGGATATAAAAATGAAACTAATTCCAATTGCTTTTTTTCCCTCAAGTTATCAGATGTCACGCGTTTACGCGCTTGTTGGCCAGCTGATCCCAGCTGATTGAAAGGTGTGGGGCGAATAGTTGAAGTTAAATACAAAAATAAAAAGAAAAAGAAAAAGAAAATTCAACTAAAGTCGAATAACGAAATTATTTTGGTCTCCGTAACTCAGTGAATTCGTGAAGCGATTGGAGTGAACTTCCATTTATAATACTCGGTGTTGCCTTTCCCGGAGTTTAGCATTTGCGTTATCGGCAAATCTGTCTTAAATGTCAAGCATTCCTGATATACAAGAAGGCCAATTTCGGCACCTTTGTAATTCAATGAACGTTTCGCAATAAATCACTTCGCAAAGGAAATATATATATAAGGGTTATATCGTAAAAATATAAATAATTTGGTAGCCGATCTAATTTAGGGAACTGCAATTGTTAGAACGACATCAAATAGTGGTTTCATACGAAACGTATTCTATTCAGTTAACATTACTATTAATTGGAACGAAACAGTAAAAATATTGGTATATTAATCGAAAATTGAAATTTTATTCCTTTCTAAGTAGTATATACTTACTCTTTTGGATACAGTGATTAAAAAGGGGTATTCTTATTTATATCTCTATACCTTTTATAAGCGACAAGACTGTTGCTGAAGTTCTTAGTGAAATTAAAAATTTGTAATTAATGTATGTTTTCCTATGAAATGTTTTGAATGTGATTATGAAACTATGGAGATAGTTTATTTTCCTGTACAATCCCAATATCCTTTTACTTTATAGTTACGCCGTGTATAATAGTCTGCAAATCCTAGTCTTTCCCGCATCATGTACAGCTACAATATCTGCAGGCGCACGTTTTTACTGAACTCAGCTATCTCAAGTTAATTTCTTATTATTTATAACAACCCGTACACCAAAGCTTGTTAAAATGGCATATTAAACATGATGAGATGGCTAATTTAAGGAGTTTTAAATCCGTTTTATTCATTATCATAATTATACTGGTTGTAATCATTATAATTTACATCCAATCCAGATTTGAGCTTACTAAAAAAATCATTTTGATAAAAACATCCTCATAATGAATAACAATCGATGATTTCACTATTCGAATGAAAGTGTTTTCAACAGTGTAAAGACATATTTAATGTAGTGGTTATTAACATATTTTACTGAGACGCACAAATTATAGTTTTGGCAACATCCAACCTTTAAAATGTACCAGGCGTACAAGAGGTATTCCATATATCTGGTTTTTATAAGAGTTAAACTATTTCCATATTTAAGTGGATAGTTACATTTCTACGCTTCTAGTTTTTTTAGTCTAAAGATAGTTTGAGTATTTCACAAATCCTGTAATTTACCCCACAGCAGATTTTTATTTACAGAATTGTTCTATTTGCGGTGAATTCTTTGCAAATTATAGAAAGTTAGAAAATATTGATCTATATTAATTTAATAACATATTTTGATAAAAAAGCCAAAAATATCGTACTTAAAAATAATTATATATTGAAGTTGGTTTGTCTTCAGATGGCAGTGGATTTATAGAAAACACATGTCGTGTTTGTTGTACGATATACAGTTTAGTCACACATTAAATATACCCTGGTACGAGTAGTTTTAAGATTTTGCAACAAAAAATTTAAGTTTAAAATACATATTAATACAAATGCAGACTTATTTTTGTTAATGAAAGACTTATTTGAAATCTTACTATACAATCTTTGAAATAAAAGTATAAGACGAGGGGTGTTACTTGTAGTTTCTTAAAATAAATATAGCCCCTTCCCCTGTATATCTACAGATTATTTTTAAAATACCGTGTATATTTGCGGCTAATCTTTGTGTTGTTGGGTGGGCTAAAAATATATGTAAAAAAGTCACATATTTTTAATTTTTAGGCGTCCTTTAGCATATTACAAATAATTAATATATTTCTGTATAAAATAATAATAAGATTAGCTAAAATCAACTACATAAACATATACTCTGCAGCCTTCCCGTGGGTAGTTTTTAAAATAACAATGAGTTTTATAAATGTGACACGATACAAAAAGTTAATTTATACTAAATTTTTGGATGTAATAAACCTCTCACACTAAAAAAAGTAAGTTTACTATTGTAAATTTAACTTTACATCCCACTAATACTCTTTTTAAAATAGGAATACGTAAACAATTCTGACTAAAATATGTTATTGCATCACAATACCCAGATCTAATTTGATCAACATCAATAATACGGTTCTAATAGCTTTTTAAGATTTTTTACATACAAAAACAGAGTGTTTTGTCTCGCAAGCAATAATATTTAGGTAGATTTCAGTTCGCCCTTTGAAACGATAACATTTGAAACGTAACACTTAGCATTTTGAACCCACCTGAACCCATCTCTGGAACAACATATTCTTTGAAAACTGGCTGGCGGTCTATACTAGTTATATGATCATCAGGTGTTGTTAAACCTACATAATAGAAGCACCTGGCATTTAGAGCAGATTATTTATTAGCGATTAACATTCTCCAAATGGTCCCAGTCTCTAGAAGTTCCCAGCCCTTTCGAAGCTGCCGACTCTTGAAACCTCTCAGTATCAGGAAAACCTTGAGGTCTACTCTTGATTATGAAAACCTTATTGAAGAAATCTTTTCATTACATGCATACGCCCTTTTTATGTCATATTGTCCTTTTATTTAAATATTTTTAAAATATGCCCACAAAAATAAATTAAAATATGAATTAAATATATTTATATGCACTTATTGTTTTAGTATATTTACCTAAATATAACTGTACAGTATTTTTAGCCGAATCCATACTAGTTTGTCTTAATTTATCTTAGTTTTATTACATAAGTCTTCTATGAAAGCAATAAAAAATTAAATAACAGAAAATAGTCATAATCTGGAAATGACTAGTGTATTCTTTTTTTAAATTTTACATTAATTAAATGGTGTGTGTGTGTTGTGGTAGAAATCCAATCCGTCAGCTGCCACGTTTCCTGGATAATATGTAATCGTTGTGGTATTTACGTTTTTGAGCTTACACAGGTTTCCGTTCCGAGACTGGGAAGCGATTTAATTAAAGGGAATTTTTACGAGAGTCTCAGTTGAGGCCTGATCCCTTGGCAGCAATGCATGACAGGCGGTCAGACGCTGCTTCTGTTCTGCAACAAAAATCGGTGGACTGGCATTGGCGTTCTGCGACATTAACTGACATATCCTAACCTCAATCTATTCGCCATTTTATGATTGATTTTTTAACGTGAAGTAAGTGTAGCTAAAATAATTTGTTTTTTCCATTATTTAGATTTGGTGATGTAGTTTAATTTGATCCACACTCTCACCTCCATAACAATACAGTAATGTTTTAATTTAGTCTGTTTGAATAATTAAGTTTACAATTTTATTTCAATACGAAAAAATAAGTGGTGCTGAAATTAGGAGTGTGCTCCTAAAAAGTAAAGTGATACACAAAAGCTTTAAGATAGTGCACAAAATTGCGTCCTATTATCATAGATTTCCTCTTCTTTGTATGTTCATTTTTTGGTAACCGGACTGTAGGTCCCACGTCGTAAAACTGCCGGAAGCATTTCTTACCTGCTTCTGGAGGGGTGGACAGTGGTCCCAGGCCGGGACCGTGGACCTACTGTCCGACTCACGAGTTTGTTTTGACGAGGGTTTGACAGGGGATCGCCGTATTCACTCTACTGGCCTTGAACGGTTGTCTCCAGATCTATACTCTATACCTGACAAATATTATTCAGTAGACTACTTTATTTTTACTACTTCTTTCCGACTCGCCACAGAAGAAGACCACCTACAGAAAGATTGAAACAAAAAGCTAAATGCATAAATGAAAGTCGGGTTTATTTTCTTAAGTGTATTGTTAAGTAATACACAATTTATAACTTAAGAAATGCTGTACGATTATAATGGTCTTTTAAAACAACTATTAAAGTAACGTAAAATGCACCGAAAATCAGGTAATTAGAACAAGAATTTTACATAATACGAGTCTGTTACTTTAGTTTAACAGTTTTTGTTAAACTGTTCTGTTTAAATATTATTTTGTGATAGCACAATCATATGTGTAATTATTTTACCACTATTTTCAATTTATTTGTATTTGATGTTGAAAGCATAGAATCAGCTTGATTGTAACAACTACTTATTTAACCTTTTTTGCAACCACTGTTGAACACATAGTAAGAAAAATATACAGATAATAAAATTAAAAGTTTTGGTAAAAATCTACTTTTAATTGTACACATTTAAGAGCAAATATTGAGTATGCAGTTGTTTGGGTTGAGTACCTGTAAAAGTTGATATCGTATAAGAAGTCATTTACGTATATAACTTTTTACATATAAATTTAAAGAAAATGTTCTAAAAACGCATCTTAGGTAATCTTTTGACAGATAATAGGTTTTCTCAGATTCTTCTTGTGTGTGTGTATTATATATATACCATATTTCCTTGATCGAGCAAACAAAGGGTAACAAAGCCCAACTAAGGCACACAAAATAAAATTAAGACCAGGAATAAAATTACAATCGACTTATAATTTTAATAACACTTTTTAGACATATATTCCTGGATCGTCAGGAACAAATAAATCCTCAACGTTTAGTGACGGAAATATAAATTAAATGGCGAATATTCACAGGATATAGAGCCCCACTCTGTCGAGAGCATTGTCTTTAAAGAACATATAAGTTAGTCAGGCCATTTTTCTTAATTTTTGTCAATCTGAGTCCAAACGTAAAGCAGTGATTGGACTCCTTTACAATCTGTGGTAGGGTTACGGGTAAGCAGAAAACATTTATTTTAACGGGGGACATCAATACTCCCAAGGAGGAAGAAGAGACGGTGTTAGTGTTGTGCGTTAGGAGATGTTCTTATTACAGGAAATATTCTTGCAACGGGAGCATCTACCAACGAGTATAAAACCGTGTAAGTACATATCCGATTACTCTTATTTTAAAATTCTGAATTACAGCTCTTTGTGACGAATTTTGCAGTAAATTTACCATATATAAATGTTAGGTTTTCGACATTTTACAATCGTTATTATATGTTAAATACTGCAAACACATGGCAACAATTTGAATTTTGGTATCCATCGTCAATAACAATCAAATAATTTTACGTGTGAGTATTAAAATTTGAAGAGATTTTTTATTTTTGAAAGTCTTTAAAAATATAAAGAGAAATACTACATTGGACAAATTTAAATGTACTTGTATACGTATGTTTCCTTTTGTAGACTTATTGTAAAACGTTTGATAATGAAAAATGTTCTTAAAGATTAAAAAGTTTAGAAGAAAAGAACGTTAAATTTCATTTTTGATCGGTTTTAGAGTTAACGAAAACAAATAAATTTTTTATATCTGAATTGTAGAGATTCCTTACCAACATCATATGAACGGTCTTAAACATTTTTTTTATTCAGGTATACTTTCAATAAAAAAGTTTTAATTAGTTTGAATTACTTTATGGAATATTAATATCATGTATCAAAGAAAGTTATTTTATTTGATAAAATGCTATAAATTAATAATAAAAATTATAATTATTAATGCTAAGCTACAAATGATTTTATTTCTGTTTACTCTAATATTATACTACATAACGCTAATTTCGTATGTTAATATGTATATAGCCGTTGTGAAGTACGGAAATACGATTTATTTACTTCTAACGAAAATAAGTAATAAAGTTACATAACGAATACGCTTTTCCACGATGATAAATAAGAAAGGTTACTACACTCAATTTCCTTTTTTAGTTAACACCTATTTAATAAATAAAGTAACAATTTTTTGTTTCTACGGGAGAACCATTATTAGATTCAATATTAAAATTTTTAATATCGCCATTAAAAAAAATAAGGGTATTAGTTTATTTCAAAACTACATTTTGATAGTTAGATATGTAAAATAATTCGAATAAAAACTTAACATTGAAAATAATAAATGTTAACCACGATTACATGAAGTGTGGGGATTGGTGTGTGCAATTTAAATACTATAACATTCAAGAAATAAAAGATTTAAAATTAGGAAATCTGCTACGTTTGGGAGTCTTGGAAAAAGTTTGAAATAGAAAATGGTATTTTTATGTTGTGTAACGCTAGACATGGTTTTTGTATTTGTATTTATATTGAGAGCATTCCAATGTGACGGTTTTATGTTTTTTAGTTTCAAAATCCTGAATTTTACTAACCTAAAATAAATTATAATGGTTTAGAGATGTGTAACTTAATTTGTTTCTAATCGTTTTATACAGGTATGAACGTGAATATCCTTTTGAAATAATTAGCACAACAATCGATAACAAGTTTGTGATATCGCGTTTTATATTTACAGTGCAACGTAACAATCTGTGTTTACAGTTTTATCTTTAGGCTACTATTAAGTATGCTTAAAACATATGTTTGGAAATATTAGGATTAAAAAAAACTAATGTGGATAGAAATTTAATTATTTTTCTCATATTGTATGAGGCCCTGAAACCTGCGGATTGACTAATAACATGACATTGATTGATAAACTACGTATCTTCGTCAAACAGTTCAAACTGTAGGTACATACACTACTGTAGTTTCGACTTTTTAAAAGTTACTTTCTAGTGTCCGGTGCCAATATATTATATTAAAAAGCGAGGTATTATCCATTTAGAGTCGTCATAAGTTTTGTAATTCACTTCAATCACAGTACAGACAACAACGGAATAAATAAATAGTGCGAGAAACACATTGGTAGGTCTATCCGACAACACGAATATTAAACATGAACGACGGAACAGCAGCGGCCTGGAACAGAAGACAGGACAACTGTCAAGACACCACCGTTTATTGTGTTTGATTGTGTTGGTTTCTCAATCCATCAAGTGTTGAACAAAGTGCAGAAGTTTGGTTTTTTATGTAATTTTGGGTTTCGGGGCATTGGGTGCTCAAATCTTTTGGCTAAACGACCTGGCTGTTCTGTCCGATGAATAAAAATATGGATGTTTTTTCGTCAGTGTCGAAAAGGCAGCAATATTAAACCACGCTTGAAGAATAATGAAATTTATAAACATTCTCAAAGGAATTGACTAGGTGAACTCATGTTATAAACGAGAAGCTAACAATTCAGCCTCCCATTATTTTATTCCAACACATTAGGCCTACTCTAATTCGCATCAGCATCTCGCCGGCCGCAATGTTCTATCATCGTAATTATATGGATAAGCTTTAATTATTTTTCAATAGTTAACACTGGTACAACAATATTAAATACATGAGCTAATGGGTGCAAGCCTTTCGGCTCATTAGTTTTATACAAAGGCAATATCAATATCACAACATGGTAAATAGCACAAGTTTTATTTTTTTATCATTTCATAACCTTAATAGGGCCCTTTACATTTCTAACCCAAGTGAGACGTTTTATGTATTTAACTACTTCCACATTGAGGGAGTGTCTTTTATCAAAAAGTACGATATCAAGTCAAGGAATTGAAAAATCTATAATACAAGTTCAAAGCCTGAACTAAAACGCCATTTTATTCTTTATTACGTGCCAGTATATTACAACGTGTGCTTTATGAAATTAAAATTTGAGTATATTGAATTGTTATAGTCACTGTAGTACCGTGTAAATCAAATAAAACAAAATACCACTCCAGTTTTTGAAGCTTTAAACTTGTTAGGTAGCTTTAGTGTATTTCAAGATATAACAGTAAGTTTTTTTTCAACATCATAACTTGTACTAAAATTAATTTGTGTAATTTTGATAAACCTGGTAAGTAATAGTTTTGCAAAGACATGTTCTGCAAGCAGCTGCTGTTTTTTTAATAATTTGATTAAATTATATGCTCTTTTAATATTTTATCAGATGTTTACCGCATGAAATGTTCAACATAAGTGTCCCACTACACGTGGATGTTTAGGCAAGCAACTATGAAATTCCCCATTTACATAATTTTTAAGTAGATTTGAAAAACCCAGACAAAGAAGACGAACGAAAACAAATAACGATTTTTAATATGTAAACTATGAAAATTGTTTTAAATAATATAAAATATCCAATCAAAACTGGGTAAATTTCTAGGAATTAAAACCAAAATAATTCGCCCTAACCATATAAAGGTTTTTCCAACGATTATTTTACTAAATTGATTGTTATCTGTGATAAAACTTAACAATAATTATTGTTTTTTTATATAAATTTTTTTTCGATTACACCCAACATTACGTAACGATTAAAGATAACCACTTGGAGTCAACCCACAAAAATTGTTGTGAATTAAATATAATGTACGTCCCCCCTGGAGTATTCGGACAGATACTTCTCATCGAAATAATAAATAAAATAAGTTCATATAAACATAACAAGTATTAGCCAGGAAACTGCCTTGTTAGGGAGTTACGGCGCTAAGCGAGATATTTTCGCGTGATTTTTCAGGAAAGGAACGGAAATAAAGCGAAACTGACTGATTTTTATTATTGGCAATAAAGATTGCTAAATTTACTGGGTTTTATATAGCATTAACTATAAAATACGTCCCAGACCTGTTTAAACCACCCATCTTCAGATGATATCAGACAAAGTAAGCAATATTTGGTCCTCGAAAAACATGTTTTGTTTAGATTTTAAATACCATTATCCAACTTCCATTAAATGGGTAATAAACAAGCAAACTTTCTAACTAAAACCTGTTAGAGAATTTAGATTCCGAAGAGCAATAATATAAAATAGGCTAAATAATAAAACAAACACACATACTACAAATATAATGTTTAAAAATAAACACATAAGAAAAATAGAGAAATGAACGTATCTATTATACGTAAAAACAAAATCGTTTAATATTAATAAATGAGTTTACCGTATTGATTTACATTTATTAATATTTATAGGTTTCCCCAATGTGCTCCAAGAGTCTTCAAAATCGATTAATGTTATAAACTCCCTTCAACGTAAATAGTTAACAAAACATTTACCTAATACATTGTACGTTTGAGAAACAAAGATTTTAAAAATACAGAGGTCGGGGTTATTTATAGTTCATTTTACAAAACAAAAAATCATTTTGATAAGAGAAACCACATGAGAAGTTTTTGTCTGGGTTATCTTGTGGGACACCTGTATACAGATCTGAAACGTCTACTTCGGTCAAAAAGTAACTACTTTTGGAGCATAGCAATTTACTATCCAGTCCAAGATATTTCCTGTGTCCGTAGTCTGTTGAGAGTATAGTAACAAATGTGTTACATTTTGTAAACAATCCCAAAATATTACTGTCTTTCACAAATACCGGAGGGACAGTTTAAAAAAAAACAATTAACATACGTAGTATTTTTTTGTTTCATTACACCATATAGGAGGGGGGAGGACCATTAATACAAACAATTTGTTTAATTTTTTTTTGGTTTTTTTTTTTTTTTTCGCAGTTAACATAACGAAATCACGCAAGTAATGTGTTGAGACATTTTTGTCAATCCACCCAACGTTTGCGGAGAGAGGAGTTTGTTGTACGGATGAGGACATACAAATGCGAAACCAGGCCTGCAGCAGCAAAGTGAAAACCTGTAGATGTTCTCTCCCCCCCCCCCCCCCACCCCCCCCCCCCCCCACCCCCCCCCCCCCCCACCCCCCCCCCCCCCCACCCCCCCCCCCCCCCACCCCCCCCCCCCCCCACCCCACATGCGCACTAGGGTATCTGTTACAGTCAACCTGTTAATATTGTGTCAAAAAACTATATATAATTTTGATATGGATACAACTTAATAAATTATGCTGTTTCAAAAATTCTTTTTCATATTATGTTTATTTATGATGTATAGATTTTTCTACATTCAACAAACTTACTACAATTTATTATAAGATTTTGGAAACACAAAATACAGGGTGTTTCAAAAAGAATATAAGTATTCTGATGCATTTATTTATTAAACTTTAAGACATACGAATATGAAACTTTACACACATATTTACAAACCTCTCAAGTCCAGATTACACATGTTCAATATGTCCTCCATCAGCGACATGAAACAATATTCAATTCAATTTAAAAAACTTTATTCAATAAAAAATTTTTTTACATTTTATCATTCCCCAAGTGCACTTGCACTCAAATATCACTTCGACACTCAAATTCCTTCTATATTCGGGCAAGCATGTCCTTCGTCACTTATGTTATGGAAATATGGATCTGGTTCTTCAACTCTTTCAGTTTCTGTGGGAGTGGTGTTACATAAACGTGTTGTCTTTAACAAAACCCCACAGGAAGACGTTACAAGGTGTCAAATCCGATGACACTAGAGCCCAGGTGATACATGCTGTCACCAGCTCCTTGACAACCAATCGTATGGTTTGGTATTGTTCCATCCAGATATTCACGCACTTGGCGACTCTAGTGAAGGGGTGCCCTGTCTTGTTGTAAATTGAAGTTGTCTTCATGTGGCCTCGGAAACAACCAGATTTGTAACATACCAAAATACTGCTGACCGTTAACCGTGTTTCTATCAAAGAAGAATGGGCCATAAATAGATCATCGGGATATTGCACAAAAACACATTGATTTTGATTGATTCTTGTACATTTTCAATGGCTGCATGTGGGTTTTGTAGGCCCCCAAATTCGAACATTGCGTTTTTTTACCCAACCACTAACAAAGATCACTGAACACCATGCGTTGTGCGAACAGTTATTATTGTCAATAGCATCAAGAAAATCATTACAAAATACCACACGTTTGCGTTTGTCAACAGGACGCAGAGCTTGTAACAGCTGTAACTTGTACGGCTTCATAACCAACCGACATCTCAAAACACTCCAAATTTTTGTATGCAGTTGTAAACTTCCGATTAACAACGATGAGTTGATTTTGAAGGAATATGTTGGAAAGCAGTTTGAATTCATACAACATTTTCTTCAGGATCACAAAGGCATCAAGGACTCTTTCCTTTATCCTGTATCTACAAACTGTTGATAACATCTGTGAATGTTCCACCCATTTAGGGATCAATTTGGTACCTCAACCTGAAACGCCTTTGCAGTGTAACTTTGGAACTGCACTTCACAAATTGAGAACACATTGATTTCTGCTGCCGAGTAGTCATTTGAAACATATGACGGTTACCAAGCTAAACAGAAGACAACTGACATCTAGTGGCTATTAATATAAACTAGACTATGTATTCGTTTCTCCAATAGCTGAGCCAAGGCGCAAAAATCGATAGTTTAGACAAAATAATACTTTGTAATAGATATATTCTTTTTGAAAAATCCTACATTAAAAGCATGGATACTTTGAATCCAAAATATTATAAAGAAGGCCGCTGAGTGGTTAGCATCTCACCTTCTCACCCCAGGGACTAAGGTTCTAATCCTGGTTAGGCAAAGGAATGTTTCTTGCTGACATATAATCATCTGTGTTTAGTCTAAAGTTACACAGTAATCACTCCAGTCTAGAACTTCTGATCATCCACATAAACTACAAAAGATTATGCTACAAAAATTAACCAGAATTACACATGAATTACCCTTAGGCGTGAAAGCTGCGATGAGGCAGGCAAGTCCACCAATCAGCAAGAATGAGGCTGTAAGACAGCGTCGTCCTGCCTTGTCCAGGAATATCACAGACAACAGGTAACTAGGCATTTCAATGATGCCCATCACAAACAGGATAAAGTAAGGGTTTCCAGCAAGATTTCCAGTGTTGAGAGAGAGACCGTAGTAAACCAAACTATTTGCAAACCTGTTAACAAAATTTTAAGTTTACAGTCTATTTCATATCTAGAATACAGTGTGGGTAGTTCGTAAACAGTGCACTATGAAAGATTCAGTGCTATTATACTCTACTTAATATAATAAATTTGATTTTTGTATTATAGTAAAGATACCAGCAAAAACATTGTTTAATATGATCTCAATTTAATTTGTACTAATTACTAAATTACTCAACCGCTTACTAAGTAACTCTTATAATTATTAAAAATCTCTGAAGAAATGTTGCATTCTCTAAGTCTTGTTGTGTAAGTAATGCTTACCTCACAATTCTCTGACTTTATAATGGCAGTAGTAACAATATTTGCAAAATATATATAATATTATTTTAATAAGAAGATTGGTTTTAAAAGATTTCTCCCATAATTTTAATACTAAATTGAAAGAATGTGTGTTACCAACAGATTAAAATAAATAATTAAATCTAAATAATTTTTTTTAATCAATGCTGAAGATGACATTATTCAATACCAATGGAAAAGCATTCAAGAATAGTTAAAATTAATTAACAAAAATTGTACTAATTACAATTTTATTAACATTTTGCATATTTGTGTTTTTTTGTGAAAAGGTTTCACATTCACATGAAAGGAATCATTTGATCTGAAGATGAATTTTTTTAATCAGAAGACGAATCTTATGGCTCAAATTAATAAGAAATAAAGAGGGAGAAACTCCTGAATGAAAATAATAAATCTCGTACATAATGATTCCAGAATTTGTAGTTCATCTTATACTAGATAAATAATTGTAGGTATGAAGCTCAAAATTTATTATCTATAACTTATCATAAATAGTGCATAATGTATAAATGAACTCATGCATTAATGCTAGTCTGTGGACTCTGTTTTGTTTACAAAATACCATATTACAGTTTTAAGTTATTAACTGTGATTTACACTGTTATATTAAATATTCTTAGTGTCAAAAAAGTGTAAATTTATCTTTTGACATATGGCATCATAATATAAATTTCATTTGATTGGCACCATATCATTGTCAGCTATATAAAATGGCAATAAAAGTGTATTATTGACCTTAGTCACTTTGATGTTACAAAATGTTGTTTGTAGTTAATGTTTCAACTCGTAATTTTTTCCAAATTTTCCAATGAATAGATTTTAATGTTTTTAATGGTTTCTTACGACCAACTACTACTATTGTAAAACCAAATTAATATATGGATTATTCAATAATGTTTTTTGTTATTGATCATCTATTTAAAAAATTCTCTTCATTTCTTCAAATTTTGGTAAAAAGTATCAAGGAACAACAGTCTTCCCTTAATTGCATAACTTCAACTGAATTGATTTATAATTAAATACCGATTAGTTTTACGAAATAATGTTTTAGGAGCAAAATGAAGTTTTACCAGCTAAGGCACATGTTGAGAGACTTCAAGCGCAGTTTCGGTGTTCTGAACATATCCAGCAGACTGTAATTCTGTTCTTCTGCTGAAGCAGAGCTTGCTTTACCCCTTGATATGTAGTGGGCTTTATCTATCGGCTCTCCACCATTGAGTTTGACAGCTCGCTCCACAATGTTAACTGCTTCAGATATTCTGCCTTTAGACCAAAGCCATCTCGGTGACTCATCTATCAGCCTAGACATGAAAAGAGAGAAAGATATATTACTACTTACAAGAGTTTATTGACATAACACATTGTCAATTGACATACTATTATCATTATATGGTGTGAGATAAAATTAAAATTTGGTCCTAAACTAAGACAGAAGATTTGAATGCTTAAGTAAATTGAGATTTACGCTATGATATAAAAGGAAAATATTTTTATGAATTATGTGTTTAATACATAACAATATGTGTTTTACTCAGCAATAAAAGGTTCAACTAAAGACAATTTCAAATTAAATTTTCACAACAATCTTGAAAACTTCTGAACGAAAACATAATGCAAATACATCTTTTCTAAACGTTTTCTTCCATAAAATATATTCATATGAAAATATTCTATAGTTAAAATATTACAATAAAAATATTACAGAATACATACCGTTACTAGAGAAATATTTTCTGGTAATGGTATGGATGATTGTGGGATCATTAAATAGTCTCCTACTCCCACTAAGCTAATGGCTTATATAAAAAATATTCCCTTGGGAAAAGTGAATCAGAAACGCTCTTATTTTCCACTAATCCTAAATTAAATTGTTGTTATTACATAAAAACTAATTAAGGCATTTTCAATACATTTGTTTATTCTAAATATTGAAACCAAAAGAGAAATTTTCTATCTAGCTTGTTTGAAATATCTGCACTACCACCTTGTAATCCTAATACCATCGTTAAGGCAATAGTGCTAATTATTGACCAGTGAACCATTGTCAAATTATGAAGATGTCCGATCTTCATTATCACAAAAGTTTCTTCTTTTAAAGCCTTCTAAAACTTCTTTTGACAAAAGCAATAAATGTTTATATACAATGTTATGTAGCGAAATGAAAACTGTAGGACCACACACATAAAAATTGTTCACTCTGAATTACCACTATCAATGATTTCAACCTTGCACTCTCCTCATTCCTCCTCATTATTCTTTTCTTTGTTTACCTGCTTTACAGTAGGTAACTTTTATATCCATATCATGTAATGGTATTTGATTCAAAAGAGAATTTCAGTAATTTTCGTCATTTAGTTTATGTTGTGAGTAAAATTTCAGTTAGTGAATTATATGCATTAAGAAGAACATAATAAACCAACATTACATTGAGTCCAAGAGGGATACCTTAAAAAGGAAGTATTGGCCATTGGTATTCTTTTGTTTAGCATAACTGGATATTATTCTTAAATCACATCTAAAACAAACTCATATTGTTTGATAAACCTACTGAATAAATAAAAAGAGTATTTTACTTTTGATATGTTGATAAATTGCTCTATTATGCAGTACCAGTCAAGTTATTCAGAACATACCTTCATAATATTCATAAAAATCTAAATTTCAGATTGGGAGAAACAATAAAATATACTCCAGAATTTACAGAAAACATCAGGGCTACAAACCAAACTTTATATACCACATTTTATCACACATACAAGACAAAATATAAACTTGAAAATAATGAAGGCAAAAATTGAAAAAAAATATGTATACAGGGTGTTCTGAAAAAAGGTGCCCATAAGTCAGGGCGTGATTCCTCACATCAAAATAAGAAAAAAAGGTCTAATTAACATAGGTCCGAAAATGCTTAGTTACCAAGTTATACAGGGTGAAAGATTTCGTCTGAATTTCAGTTCCCCTGCTGCAACGAAGCCCTACGGGTATTTGTTGGCTGTTAATTAAGATGTACAATTTAGCGTAATTTATGTAAAATGAACTGAAAAATTGAATAAAAACCGTTTCCAGACCTGTAGCTACAGTAATTTTTAAGATATGTGACGAAATACGCGAAACTTGGTCCCGAAAAACAAGTTACATTTAGGTTTGAAGCAGATTTACTATGTTAAATGTACAATAAACACAAAATATTTTTTTCACGGTACTTGTAGAAAATTTTAATTTCGAAGAGAAAGATGTAAAATAAGTCTATAATAGACAAACGCAAAACTTTAAAAAATAAATCCTTAATTACATACAAAACACATGAAAAATAGACAAAATCTGTTAAGCTCTCTACAAATGTAATATTGAAATTAAAACAGCTGTTTTATTAAAACAAATTAATGAGTTACTATTATTTTTTATCAAGTAAATATTTTTAACAATCATACATTATCATACATAAAAAAGTTATCTGAATTATCATTCAACAAAAAAGTTACACTTGTCCTAAAAAAACTAACCACGTCACAGTAGATGTTCAAAATGTTTCCCCCTCATTCAAAATACAAGCATCCAGCCGTCTTCTCATAGACTGCCGAACTCTTTCGAAGATCCCAGGTGTCTCACGTATCCTTTGAATCCCGTTAACAATCCTTATTCGCAACTCTTCTATGGTATCCACAGGCGAGTCGTAGACAAGCGTCTTTAAATGTCCCCATAAGATAAAAAGTCTAGAGGATTGAGGTCAGGTGACCTTGCAGGCCATGCTACTGGGGCTCCTCGACCAATCCATCTGTTTGGATATGCTTCATTTAAAAAATTCTCTTACTTGTAATGTGTAATGAGCTGGAGCTCCATCCTGCATGAACCACATGTTGTTGCGTGTGTATAGTGGCACATCTTCGAGTAACTCATTCAGATTAGTCGTCAAGAAAAATGTAAATAATTTTCACCATTGAGGTATCAGGTAAAAAACTAATAACAATTTTATCACCCAGAATAGCAGCCCATACGTTTATAGAAACTGATATTGGTGACGGTTTCTCTGAAATAGCACGTGTATTTTCAATTGCCCACATGTGAGTATTGTGGGTGTTAAGAATAGCCATTCTTGAAAATTTTGCTTCATCAGTAAAGATAATGTAATTTAAAAAATGTGGATTTCCTGCACCTTTGGATAAGCCATTGGCATAGCTGAACACGAGGAAAGTAATCTCGAGGCAAAAGAGCCTGGACCTTTTGATAGTGATAAAGAATGCAACTGCTGCTCGTGTAAAATCTTCCAGACAATTGAATTACTAAACACCCGAAATCCAAGGCTAGTTCTCTAGTACTTCTTCCAGGATGATTCTCTATTTCGTCCAACACGCCCTCCTCCAATTCAGCTGTACCACGTTGTACGTGGCCGTCCTGATCTACCAACTTTTCCAGATTTAAAGGTTCCCGTCTCGCTTAGCCTTCTATGAATGGAAGAAAAACATTTTATGAGTCGGTAACTGTCTATGAGGAAAATGTTCCTGATAGAGTCGTCCTAGCCTGACGACTGTTGCAATGTGCAAGACCGTACATTAAATGCATGTCTGCCATTTCACCATTAGTGTACGGTAACATAATATTCATATTACCTGCCATGATGAATAAGATATTATTAGCTATCAAAAATTAACTTCAACGGCACTCGCACTAACTTGTATTAAAGTACAGATCAACACACGCACTTAATGAGCAATGGAAAAATAGCTGCTTGTAATGTTTATTTAAATTATTATAAACAATGTTACATTGTTAAAACATATGTTTTTAAATAGAAATTATTTTGTTTCTCAAATCAAATATTTTAAATAAAACAGCTGTTTTAATTTCAATATTACATTTGTAGAGAGCTTAACAGATTTTTGTCTATTTTTCATGCGTTTTGTATGTAATTAAGGATTATTTTTTAAAGTTTGCGTTTGTCTATTATAGACTTATTTTACATCTTTCTCTTCGAAATTAAATTTTCTACAAGTACCGTGAAAAAATATTTTGTGTTTATTGTACATTTAACATAGTAAATCTGCTTCAAACCTAAATGTAACTTGTTTTTTCGGGACCAAGTTTCGCGTATTATTTCGTCACATATCTTAAAAATTACTGTAGCTACAGGTCTGGAAACGGTTTTATTCAAATTTTTTCAGTTCATTTTACATAAATTACGCTAAAATTGTACATCTTAATTAACAGCCAACAAATACCCGTAGGGCTTCGTTGCAGCAGGGGAACTGAAATTCAGACGAAATCTTTCACCCTGTATAACTTGGTAACTAAGCATTTTTCGGACCTATGTTAATTAGACCTTTTTTTTCTTATTTTGATGTGAGGAATCACGCCCTGACTTATGGGGCACCTTTTTTCAGAACACCCTGTATAACAGTTTCAAATATTTAAAAAAATGCTTATAAAAAAAAAACAAAACAAAAAGTGCCATGTTCCTCAGAAATTAATTACATTTCAGTGGATTACGGAGCAGTTCTGAGTAATTTATAAGACCAAAATGTATAAACAATGTAACAGTTTCATTCAAAGTCACTAATAACAAATTGTAGTCATATCTAAATAAACAATATACAGGGTGTTTGAAAAGTATGGGTACGGCTTAATATTTTAAAAACCTTAGGTGATAACATCTATAAACTTTGCACAGTGTCATATGGCTATGTAAACTATTTTTCCTTGCTATTACCATGACATGCCAACCATGGGGGGACGACCCACAGAGGAAAACATGGAAATCTTAAATTGAAGCATGGGTTGAGTGATACCTCATTTGAAAGAGCTCACTTAGTAGAGTTTAATTCCGCAAACCGCATCTCAAAAGGTTTATCCAATCAGAAATGGCGGCTTGTTTTAGGTACACATTGTGAAGTACATTATGCACTGCCATTTCTGACTGGATCGTCGTATTCTGATTCGGTAGGCGGCGTTTCACTCTACTAACCAATGTGTTTTCACTGACTTTTTTTAATTAGCAAATTATGTCATAAATTTATAACACAATAAATAAAACTAAAAAACATTGGTATTTATTGTGTTTTATTTATATACAACAACTCTTTCAAATGAGGTATCACTCGACCCATGCTTCAATTTAAGATTTCCATGTTTTCCTCTGTGGGCCGTCCCCCCATGGTTGTTGGCATGTCATGGTAATAGCAAGGAAAAATAGTTTACATAGCCATATGACACTGTGCAAAGTTTATAGATGTTATCTCCTATGGTTTTTAAAATATTAAGCCGTACCCATACTTTTCAAACACCCTGTATAACAGCTTAAACAAAATTACCTGTATTTATAAGCCAGTGTGTAAGTGTTTCGATTTTTTATGTACGTCATACATCTGACTCATGTACTGAAATATTTAAGGTACATTACATCAATCTAAATCACTTACTTTCATCAAGAACTCTATCTGTATCTAAAATCCCATTTAACTCTACAGTTTTAGTTTATTAAGGTCTATCTGTCTATAAGATAGCTCTTGATGGAAAAATCCCAGAGACATAAAATTTGGTACAGAGATTCCTTTTGGTCCAAGGAAGAACTCCATTGCTTTTTGGGTGAAAAGGTAAAAGGGTAGCCATCCGTCTGTCTGTCTGTTCATCTGTCTCCATCTTTTAACACTGAAGTTCTCTGCAAGTTCTCTGTAGAAGTACTGCATAATAGAGCAATTTATCAACATGTCAAAAGTAAAATACTCTTTTTATTTATTCAGTAAGTTTATCAAACAATATGAGTGACTCTTTATTATTTTATATTATATACAAAATCTTTAGATTTATCAGAAATAAAACAAATTCTTCACTTACCACCAGTGAAATAAGAGTAGAGCACTGTGAGCACCATACACAACTTGGAGCCAGACTCTGTCTTTGATGAGAAATCCCCAAAAAGCCACCAACATCACTCCAAAGGCGAACATTGCTTGGAACGTGATGCCACAAGCTGTTCGCTTTGATGCTCCGACTATCTCCATCGCTGCACAGACCATTGCCTATCAAATAAGCGATTCATACCTGAGAAGTCTTATAGTCTCTTTAACTACAAACAATTACAACAGTTGGTTTAAGATTTGAGATAAATTGTCTTACAAAATCTTACAACAAACAGTTCAGATGTAGTTAGTTTATAAAAATAAATTATGTATAAAATTGTATATGATTAGAAACAAAATTCAGAAATACAGGCTAGTAAATGATAGGAAATAAGAAAATAACCGGTAAGTTGAATATGTAAAGTAAAAGTTTTCAAATTCCAATAGAAATAAAATAAAATAATTTCAGTTTGTTTTACAAAAATGATAGTTTTATAGTAAATATCCTACTATTTACCATAAAAAAAAACTATCAAACTATAAAAAAACTATACAAAAAACTGCCTACTCTTTAAGAAATCTGACAATTGAAAAAAATACATTTTTATTATATATATATATATATATATATATATTATAATTATGTAGATCTTTTCTAAGGGTCTCGGAAGATAAGACTTATATATAACCTAGATATAATATAAAAAAGTTTTTAATCCAACAAAAAGATTGTCCATTCTAATATTATAAATGTGAAAGTGCCTTTGTTTGTTTGTTTTGCTTTCAAGCGTAAACTACTCTACCAATTGTGCTGAAATTTTACGTGGACATTCTTACATTCCCTGGGATGAATATAGACCTATTCTAATTTTTAAAATCCCTCTAGGCTATGCCACATTGATCTTTAAAGTAGCAAAAAATCCCATCTTGGTCTCTAAAGTTGTGAAATATTAATTAAATGAGCATGTATAATGTAATCAACTGTTCTGTGTAAACATTGTTTATTTCAATTTGTTTACATTTATAATGAGTAAATTCTCTACAAAATACCACAATTATTTTTAACACTTTTAAATTTTTTAGTGGTTATGTAATCCATCTACCTTACAAAATGTCCTAAAACACAAGATGTTCAGAATTTGACACCAAAGATTCCCTTTGAAGCAGTTGGCAAGAACTATGAAATGAAAGTTCACTGGATGGATCTAATGTACCAATTCTATTTCAAATGTTCTAAAATATTAACAGTATGTTTCAGTTTATAAAGAAACAAATGCTTAGTGTCATTGTTAGTGTACGTTTAACTATAAATCTTTATCAAATATTAAGTATTGTATCTAAAAAAAAAACAATGTTACATTTTGTTATATATATATATCCTTGATTGGGGAAAAAGGCATAAAGTATGGAACAAAGTAAATTACAATTGTCTTAAATTTAAACGTTTTATGTATTTTTTTGATCGTGGCAAGAGGCCAAACTTAACATTGGTGTCAAACATATAACCAGAAGTGCTCATACAAGTTCAAACTCTACGAAATTGCGTACGAAGCCACGAGTAACTGGTAGTAAGTAGATAAGAACACCAAAAAGATAAAAAAGCGAATTAAAAAATATTATGCTCTTAATCCAGGCCAGCTCTCTTATAAACAGTACAACAGGAATGTTAAAAACAGAATCATATCATTAAATATTTGTGATCACAGATTGACCACAATATTAAGTGACAGAACAAATACACTTTTATACAAAAAGACACGACTAGAGAAAACTGATTGCTGTTTAACCTTAGTTTATGTCAATTAATATACAAATATTGCCTAAACCATAACTTTAAGTCAGCACTGTTTACATGGAAGTCATCAAAAAAGAAATGAAAAATCTCTCGTATGGAGGCAGACCATACAATCTGAAACATATGTGCTCACCTTTCTAATTGTCCATAATTATGCTGATTGGGGACATGAATACTTTGAAAACCTGGATGTAAATTGGCAAGTATCAGAAAAGATGGTATTATGTTGTGTGTATTGTGTTTATGTATGTTGACAGACTCCTCGTTGGTTATGTCTAGGAGGCAACAACAATCTAGCAATAATGTCTGTGTCTAAATAGATTGAGTGGTAAAGTAAATTGTGACAATGATAGTTGATTTTTATAACAGTGAGAAAGTTAATAGCTAACAATGACTTTTATTTAAAATATCTTATAATTAATCAAATTCATACAAAATCAGATAAATATTATTATTGCCATAAGTACTATTTTTTTTGTACTTACTTAAAACAAATCCTGTAATATAAGATCCGGCTGAACCAAAAATGCCATATAAAAATGTTGTAAGCAAGAAGAAATAATATTCTGAAACAAATGCAACTCCCACTCCCAAAACTAACTGTAGGATGGCAGAAATATAGAAGATTGTCTTGCGCCCATATCTGAAAAAGACATCAATAAACTTTAATTTGAACCATAATGACAACAATATATTTATATAAGTATACTAGAGTCTACTCCTTAGACCACACAGACATCCTGGTCCTATTTAAATGTTCAGTTAACCGTTTGACGTGATACTTATAGTGTATAAGTAGTATAAATGATTGTTTTAATCTTCAAGCCATTGTAACGGTCATGATGCAATAAAAAATGGGTCATATATTTATTATGCAATAACAAATGCCTCGTGAAGAATAAAATGAACATGAATCAAGTTTTTTTTTATAGTGAAGATAAAAAATGCAAAACTGCGGTTTTGGGTCTGGTGCACTTATGTAAGAAAATGACCGATCCTGTAAACTTCCACCCAAGCCAACCACCGATTATTTGAGATGGGTCCTCAACATGGAGATGGGCAGAGGACATGATTCGTCCGCTAGTGGAGCTACAGTGGAACAGGCAATGGCCATGTTTCGTCCAGAAAGGGTTTTTTTCCTTCCTGAGGGAAAAGGACAGTTTGTCCCCGCACTTGGTCTTAAAAGGACCTTTGCGCCTCACTTACTTTAATTTTGTATCCTCAAAGTCCGAGGCTTTTGCAAAAACCAATCAGATTTGAGGGCTCCTGTTCTCTGATATCCTTGGGGCTGAGGAGATATGCTCCCAGGTATCTTTTCCGAGTTTCTAAGATGGCAGGACAATCTAACAAAATATGCTCTGCTGATTCCTCCTCTTCTCCACAGAGTCTACATTTGTTAGTCTGTCCAAGGCCTACATCCATAAGATGTTTCCTTAGAGGGCCATGTGCTGTCAACATTCCTAATATTAGTCTTATATCCTCCTTATTCTGAACTAAGAGAGCTGTCCACCCTTTAACGTAAGGAGAGATAAACATTTTGGATAGTATTAATCCTGACGCTCTACTCCAATTATTGTGTCTTATCCTCTTTTCCCAATCTTTGACCAGAGCTTTAATGTTGGAGAAGGCTATCCCGCAACCTGGCTCAGGCCCCACCATTGTGGATTCCGCTCCCTTTTTGGCGAGGATGTCTGCTTTTTCATTTCCATGAATGCTTTCATGACCCAACCGAGTGTTACTCTGTTATTCATTGCCAGCTCTGCTAGAGCATTTTTACATTCCCAGACCACTTTCGAATCAAACGAACAGGTATCAAGTGCCTTTAGTGCAGCCTGACTATCTGAAAGTATTAAGTACTTTAATCCTTTTGTCCTCATTTGTATGAGTCTTCTGGAACATGAGTCTATTGCCTTGACCTCTGCCTAAAAAACCGTGGCATGTCTTCCTAGGTGTATTCCATATCCTGCCCTAGAGTCAAGGCGTAAACCATCTGTGTAAAACTTCAGGACTCCTTTTGTAGAGTAGGCCTCCTTTTTAATCCATTTCTCCCTACTTCCAACAAAGACCATATATGGGTTGTCAAAGGAGTATTTCTTAACCATTGCATCTGACACTTTGGTTAGCATTTCAGCCTCAGGAAATACTTGCAATATCTTCATGTGGCCTTTTAAGGAGATAACATTTATTACATTTGTTCCTAGAAGCTTCATTGTACTTAGAGCAGCTGTTCTCACCACCCCCTGCCCCAGAGGAGTGTATTCCAGGACCACTTCAATTGTTAGTGTTGGGCAGGAGCTCATCACTCCCGTGATGCTTAAGTAAGCTAGCCTTTGAAGACTCTGTAGCCTTTTAGCAGCTGTTGTTTGTTCTACTTTCGGCCACCACACTAAGGCAGCATATGTGACCATTGGTTTTATTATGGTTTCATAAATCCAATATATCATTTTGGGTTTAAGTCCCCATTTAAATCCAAAAAGTCTCTTACAAGCTCCAAGGGCCTTTGTTGCTCTGGATATCCTGTTTTCAATATGGGAGTTCTAAGTGAGCTTCTCATCCAGGATTAAACTCAGGTATTTCACTACTTTTGTTTTGTTTATGCTGATTCCCCCCAGAACAGGTTTTGTAAGCTTGAACTCTCTCTTCCTGGTAAAGGTAATCATATTTGTTTTAGATGGGTTGATCCGTAGACTTTCCCATGACACCAGTTGCTTATGAGGTTTAGTTTTTTTTTTAATTAGGCGTTCCAGTGTGCCTTAGTTTTTTCCTTTGATCATAAGCACTAGGTCATCCGCATAACATAGTAGCCTTGTTCCCCTCTTCTCTGCTTTGCTAAGATCATCCACCACCATCGCCCACAGGAGAGGAGTCAGAACTCCCTCCTGGGGGCAGCCTTTCTGGGCCGTGATTGCGGCAGATTCGTCTCCGTACTTTGCTTTTACTTGTCTGCTTTTTAGGAGGGCTACTATCCATTTTACCTACATCTGGGGGAACTCCAAAACGTTCCATAGCAGTCTCCATGGATTGATATGCTACTCGGTCGAAAGCTCCTTCAATGTCCATAAAGACGCTGACTAGGGCTTCTTTTTTTTTCGAAGGTGTTCTCCACCTCTCCCACTGAGTTGTGGAGAGCGGTGGTAGTTTATTTACCTTGTATGTAAGCGTGTTGTGTGGAACTAAGTGGGTGATCTGGTAATATTACGTCCCTTATGTGTCTGTTTATTATTTTTTCCATAGTTTTCACCATGAAGGAGGTTAGGCTTACGGGTCCGTACGAGTTCCCTGTCTTTTTTCCGTACAAATACCACCAGTGCTGTCCTCCAGTTTTTTGGTATGTATCCTAAGGTGAAATTGCTTCTAAACAGAATGATAAGAGTATTTAATAGTATGTCCAGCCCCTCTTGAAGAAGGGCTGGGAAAACTCCATCTGCCCCAGGAGATTTAAATGGCTTGAACGATCTTATTGTCCATTTAATTCTTTTGTGTATAAATAGTCTGTTAGACCGCTGTCTGGCTTTAGCAACCTCTCAGCTGAATCTCCCCTCGATTAGAGAATAAATATCCTCATTTCAAGTCAGAAAGGGTTGATTGTATAAACATTACTTGCTTTCACTTGCTTACAGTTAAGTTGTATCTCAATTAAATACAATTGATTATCTGCATTGAACTGTATAATTTTGGCATAAAATTTTATTTTTTATTAATTCTAGTTCTAAAAAAAAAATAAAAGTCTGGTTTAAATCATCATAATGTAGGGGATATTCTTCATATCTGAATTTCATATACCTTAGGTATACATACAGTAGCACACACTGTATATAACACTTCATTTATCTAATTTAGCATTAACTTTTTTATATTTGTGTAAATAACAGTTGGCATGATTTTTTTTTCTTTAGGTTTAATATTAGGAAGATACCCTAAATGGGTTAAGCCTAGGAGAATTGATTATTTAACAAATTGAAAACAATAATGTAGTTAAAACTATATACATCTCATTTATAACTTTCATTTTGGCAATAAGTCATAAGTCATAAGTCATATATTTGGCCATTAAATACATATTTGTACAAATAGGCTACGTCATACAGATACATACAAATAAAAGCAATTAACATATACAGTTAAAACTACCTACAGACTAACTTTGGAAGACTAGACTAGATATATCACTTTTAAAGAACTCGTCAATTTTGTAAAAAGGATTGTTCAACAGCCAATCGTATAAAATATTTCTAAAACTATTGAAGCTACTATAATGAGCAGAAATGTGCAGTCTATTAAATAACCTTATGCTAACAATTTCATAAGATAATTTAGTTTTACTTAACCTAGCAAAAGGTACATGAATTTGGTGAGAATTCCTAGTAGCATAAGAGTGAACATGCTCATTGAGGACATAATTATTAACATTATTTTTTGCAAAAAGTAGACAAGATAAAATGTATAGATTTATAACAGTTAGTATTTTACTGCAAATAAAGAAGGGTCTACAGTGCTCAAGACAATGGGCGTTGTTGAGAATTCTGACTGCTTTCTTTTGAATAATCAATACTTCATTTATACTGCTACAATTTACCCCATAATAATAGTCCATATGTGATTACACCTTGAAAAAGGGCAAAGTAAACCATTCTAAGATAGTGTTTGTCTACACAGTGCCTCAAATGGTACAAGAGATATATGACCCTGCTCAATTTTTTACATACATTATTTATATGAGAATGCCAGGTCAACTTTGAATCCAGAGTGATACCTAGTAAATTAACCACATTATCATTACAATCAGCTTGGACTCTTAAGGAGAAAACCATATTTGAGTTTTTTCTAAATTCAACAACAGAACATTTGATTTTATACCATTCATTCTGCTTCATCGATCATACATCTTAGTTTAAGCTCTCTTTCATTTTTGATTATTTACTGTTGTAAAAAAAGTGACATCATCAGCAAAACATTACTGATTTATAACTCACATTGTACTCAAGATCGGTTAACCATATTAGAAATAAAGTAGGGCCCAGAACTGATCCCTGTGGCACGCCAAACTTTACCTCAGAAGATTTAGAAAGATTGCCATTAGTAAAAATGTTTTGTTGCCGATAACTGAGGTAGGATTTAAACAAAGAATTTTGAATGCCTGTTACACCATAGAATTTAAGTTTTCTCAACAGGATGTCGTGATCGACACAGTCGAAGGCCTTGGAGAGGTCGCATAAAACTGCACAGGTGTCAAAGCCTGCATCGAAACCAGCCAAGACGCCCGAACAAGTCCCCCAACTGCATCGGTTGTCGACATCCCGGCTCTAAAACCAAACTGACTACAACTAAAGAGATTATTTGTTTCAAATATAAGTTTAACCTGGGTTTTAATGATGGCTTCAAAGACTTTAGAAAAAAACTGGTACCAGAGAGATAGGCCTGTACAATTTAACACTCCTATGATCACCCTTCTTAAAGATTGGCACAACCTTTGACAACTTTTTTAATTTACTAGGAAAGATTCCCTCTTTAAGCATCGCATTTAGACACATGGTGAGAGGGATATTCACTCCACTGCACACCAATTTCACTAAATTATTTGAAACATTATAAATATCACAGCTTTTGGAACTTTTTAACTTTAAAATTACTTTCACAATATCACTATACTCTATAGGCTGCCAGGCGAAAGACTGATGTAAAGGTAAGTGTTGCACCTCTAGGAGCTCATCTGGCTTTGTATTTGCTGCGGGGATTTTCTCTCGGATTTCATCCACTACCGAAATGAAGTATTCGTTGAAAGAATCAGCATCCGGAGTAGCATGGTTGTTGTTGTTTCGGTTGAGTCTCATGTTTTATAATTTGCCACGCAGCTTTGCAAGTGTTGCTTGAGGAGACTGAATAAATTCTTGGTTAGCATGAAATTTAGCTTGTTTTAGAGCACTCTTGTAATTGATCTTGGCCAATTTATAATTTTTAGCATCCCTGGGATCTTCAGTCGCTTGTGAAATATTAAAAAGTGACATAACCATTTCTTTCATTTTTGCCAACTGAGGAGTGTACCAGTTGCGCAGACCTTTAGGTTTATGGTAATTCTTGAAGTTAATTTTGTTCTTGAGTTCCTCATTGGCAAATAAATATTCCATCCAGCCTATAAACACATTGTGAAACTTTATTATACATTTCTTCAGCACTTAATCCTTTAAGAGTTACACCCCAGTCAATATTCTGTAGACAAAGTTTAAATCTTCAACTGCAGGCCCAGGTAATGGTCTGAAAGGTCTTTCAAGTCGTTGAACCTGTGTAACTTCTTTTGAAGCTGCCATTAGCGCGTCATAAATGTTAAAGGATAAAAAACTGTGGTCAGATATTAAAAGATCAAGAACATTAACGTTGTAGTCTGATGGTCTAATGTTTGTTATTGTGTAGTCAATGCAGGCTAAGCCTCTTGTTGGCCTAAAATTGGAACAATAAAGGCCAGCAGTTCTCCAAGAGATTATGAAGCTTTACAGTTGTAGTATTGTTCCCATTTGCTTCTATATTCAGGTCGCCACACAGCACTATGTCAATCTTAAATTTAATCAAATAATCCAGTAGATTTTCCAATTTTTCAAAAAAAAATGTTATTGTTTCACCACTGGGCCTATACAAGGATACTATTAATAACTTTTGGTCACTGAGTTTGACTGCAGAAACTTCGAATTGCATCTCGACACAAAATTCTTTAACATCAACTTCTTTTACTTTTAGATCTTCTTTTACATAAATACCAGAACCTCCGTGACTTACTGGAGACTCTGTAAAATATTGTAGCGAGTTTGTAACTGTGAAGTTAAAGAGTTCAAAAATTGTCTTCACTAAGCCAATGCTCCACTATGCACAGTACCGAGTAATTTATTTCTTTTAAACACATTTCTATTTCTAGGACTTTGTTAGTCAAGCATTGAACATTTCCAAATAAGATATTAAATGAATTTCTTGAGATCTTGTCATTATTTGGGGGTGCTAATATTAAATTGTGAACATCATTACTTAAAGTTCTTACATAGGTTGAATTGGCCGAGTTTAGGTTTCTTTCATCTTGTTGGCTATAGTTTCTAAAAAAAGTTGTGGTGTTACTCGCTGTAATGACTGGACTGGTGGATGATGGTAGGGGTGATGGTGTAGGTGCTTCTCTGAGAAACCTCTTCAATAGTCACTGGGCTGCTGCTAATAGGTGTTGAAATTTCCTCATGTACTTCCACAACAGCGTCACACAAATTTGCTTGGCTAGCCATTTTTTCCCCTTTGAGTTTAGATGTAATCCATGACGAGTGTGCAGCTGTCTCATTGCTTTGCTTACTTCCACAATAGATACATTATCATATTTACTGCATAGCTGCTTTTATTGCAATATTAGTTTTTCTTTGCAGTTTGTTAACACTTGACCACAGCGGGAGGTCGTATCTAATTGGCAAGTCAACCAGAATAATTTTATTGTTCCCAGTTTTTTTTTATTGTACTCTCCATACTATCTATTGCAACATCAGCCTCATTTTTAGAGATGTCATTAGAGCCACAAATAATCACCAGGACATCATTCTTGGTTTTTAAACTCATTTGTAATATTTCTGTGATTTAGGAATTTCACTGCTCCTACCACCTGGCCTCACAAACCCAACAGCAGTTCGGGTTCTTTGATTCTTGTTAATGTACCAAGCCAAATCTCTCCCATGACTGTCAGAACAAATCAAAAATTTACTTTGGTCATTCATACTAACTCTTATTTAGTGTATTGTCAATATTTGCTTGATAGTTACTATCAGTGCCACTTCCTCGAGGGTACTTTGTTTTCCCTTGTACTTTTTGTTTGAAGAGAGGATGTCTCTTGCCTCTTTCGCAGGCACCACAGTATTTTTTATGCCCTTGTGTTTGGAAAGCTACTGCCCTGATAACATTTGGGGATTAGATTATTTCGTTGCGGCTTTCTGGAGATGAAACTTTAGGGGTTTGTAGAGGAGGGAAATCACTTTCTTGATAATCAGCTGACTTACACATATCCGTATTTTCACCAAGCAACTGAAAACTGTTACTCAAAGGTAAGATAAATTCCGATGGCTGAGTAATGTTCTGTTTCAAGGAAAACCTTGTTTTTATTAATTAAACTTTCTAACTTAATTATTTCTTCCTCTCTTTTTAATAGCAAATATTTCCAGTGTAACTTTTTCTATTTGAAGGTTTTGTACTTTTTGAAAGGCCTCTTCCAAATCACAGTTAAGGGTTACTACAACCCTTATTTAAACTCTCTACCTCTTTTAACAATGTATTAGTTATATCATGTGATAAAATTGCTTCTTGACAAATACTAGAATTATTATTATTACATAAGACATGTGTAACTACATACGAGTCAGCTAGACTGCCCAGTGTAACAGCTCCAGCGAACACCCCAAACATGTAACTGGATTGTGCTATGGACCCTTTCCACCGATCTTCGCATACAAAGTTCCACTGAAACAGACATTAAATTACAGATCAAAAAAAGATATTATACTTGTCTACATAAGTATATTTGTATGATGATAAGCAACTAGAAAATTGTAACAAACATTGTTTTTTCTAACAACGTAAAAAAAATCCTTCTGTTAGAAACTTTTTATTTATTTGGTCCAGTAACCTTTTAGAGCAGGAAAGTTGGTAGAAAAAAGTGAATACAAATTTGTTTATGAACTGAGTAATTTGTGTACAGATGAGGTCATTGGTGCGCCATCATAATGCATATCTTGGTCACCTGGGGCCTACCAAGTATTAAATTGTACATCTATTAAATTGCTATCAAATTACCACTAAGTCTCCTAAAATACACATTCTCTTACTTAAATTCGTCAATTAAATTCAATCTAACATCTAAAAATTATAATTTGATAACTATATATTTCTAATGGATTAATTAAATATGAATTGGTATTTTATACAATATGTATTTTATATAAGTTGTATGTATTTTTGCTTCTTGCACTGAATTTTCCAATGTAAAATAAGTTCAAACAAGTAGAAAATTACCATTTATACATGATATGTAAACTAACAGATTAGTTAAGTACTCATCTATTTTAGAAAATGTCCTAAAACATAAGATGGTCAGAATTTGATATACTTTTAAGGTGTCGACAAGAACTATGCTAGTTATAGTTCACTGGTTTGTACTTTTAAACGAATGTACCAATTTCAGCTCTAAATGTTCTGAAATATTTAAAATATTTTCAATTTATAAAGAAACAAACACATAAATAGTGTCAATGTTAATGTACATTTAACTGTACATTTTTAGCAATTATAAAATATGAGATGTAAAAGACAGTTACTATCTAAATTTTACTCTAAATTGAAAGACTGTAATAAAACCAATCTTATTTCTCTTTTAACAGAAATAGGCTTCTCTGATCTGTAATATATATTTTCTTGATCAGGATACAAGGCAAAATCAACTATGGAACAAAATATACTAAGAACAAAGTAAATTACAATGGCCATAAATATAAAGTTTATTATGTATTTTCTTCATCGTGGCAACAAGGGTCAACTCAACATAGGGGTTGGAAATATAATTCACTCGAACGAGCAGTTGCCATACATATGTAACGCCTACTAAATTGCATGCAAAGAGACAAATAGTCTTTTTTACATTACATTTAAAGGCTGTTATGAAACCTAAATTAGTTGCTTTTTGAGAGTAGTAGGGTTCTCAGAGCTGTGTATGTATGTATATATATATATATATATATATATATATATATATATATATATATATATATATATATATATACTTAAATACTTAATATTATATATATAAAATACTTAATTTTTTGTTCCATTTTAAAATACTTAATACAAAAAGGAGTAGATTTCAATGGCCTTAAATATATATGTATATTTTTTTGATTGTAGCAAGGAGGTAAACTTAATAATGGTTCACAAATATAATTCACTCTAACCAGAAATGTTCATACAGGTGAAATACCTATGAAATTGCATGCAAAGCCGCATGTATCTGCTAGTTATATAATACAATTATAAACTATTGCAATAAGAATGGTCTAGTGATAAATCAAACAAAAGAATTGTGTACGCCATAGCTCAAGAGGAAAGCATAACAAGGGACTATCAGAAAGTACCTACCACCTTGGTATTATAATCAACACAGGTCTATCTTGAAGGTCACAAATAGACCCTATATACCCAAACTGAAAGTATAACAATAAAATTTCACTTATTATTACGACTACTCCATTTTCATGTCTATATAGAAACAAATAGATAAAAATAAAATTAAAATATCCACTAGTCACTTACCCTATGTAGACAATTATAATTGTTCAATTTCAATTTGTATAATATAACTCACCTCCATTCCTCTGGAGGACTTGTAATATGTTGTATCGTATACCCATCGTTCACAAGAACTGGTGACATTAGTATCGGGGTCCATTATGTTGCAAGAGTCATGATGGCCATCTTTTCCTGGTGGAATGTACAGGTTGAGGTCTTCAGGACCATGTCCCCAGTATGTATCATTCCATATTTTAGTTTCATTCTCACCAATCTCTGGTATAGCACACCTGAGACACAAAATAAAATATGGATAAAATGTGTCAAAATGAACATTTTTGAACACAAATTAATGATATAACTCAAATTTGGCACAAAATATTTGTACCTATTATTTATACTTTATATAATTATGAGTGCTCTAAATAAATTAAAAAGTTACACAATATCAAAAAAGGTGAAAACGATGCTGTATTTGGTACACTAATTTACATTTAATGTACAGTAATAATTGTACAGTAATAACTAAAATAAAAATAAAATATATAATTGGATTTAAACATTATTAAGTAAATAAAATTTTAGATTGGTACCCCTTATTGAATTTTGTCTACATGTGTTGCGCATAGTTCTTTCAGTTGGTTCTTTTCAGCTCATGATGATGATAAACTTTTGATTTGCTTCTACCTCTCAATATTTGGATTTAGAAATAGGCAAGCAAGACAAAAGAAGTAAAATTATGCCATTAAGAACTACAGTACTGTGAAAAAACATGAAATAACTTATGCCATGACTAATTTTGTGGTGAGTGAATCTTTTACAATGCATTTCCCATCAATAAACTATTTGCAACTCAATGATTCTTATCATTAGTTTTTTACACTGTAAACTATGTTAAAGATTCACAACTAGTGGCATGGCTTAGATCAGTAGGAGACCTACCTGTGTGCAGGAACTGCAGCCACAGTGACTATGGACAACATGTGGAGCCCAGCCGTCATGGCGGCCAGAATGTGCAGCGAGAACTGGATCATTTGGTAAGTCCCAAACTCTCCTGTAACATTGTCATGCGTTCATTCATACCTTAAGTTAAAACTGTTAAAACATAAACAGAACTATTAAAAAAACTATTCTCAGAAACATTACATAATCTTGTCAGAGTTAGTGACAATCCAGTAACTTTTAGTTTTAACTTTTTAAAAGTCATACACTATTTTTTTATGAAATTTTATGTGGAAATCTCGTGTATTCTCTCAAAATGGAAATGTGCTATATGTATAAAAGCGTGCATACACATAGGGTTATTAAGAATGGATTTCTCTACTTCAAAATTTAAATTCTGGTGGTTTTGGACAGATTACTCAAAAATTACATTTTTTTTGTAATTTGTTTTGTCTCATCAAGACAACTTTAATTTGTGGTGTTAAACGGTGGACCATCCCTTTCAAAACTTTTCAGTTGGTTCTCTTTTCATTTTGGAAAAGTTTGGAGAATTTTTTTAATCCATCAAAATCACCTCTGTTTGTATTTATGTTATCCCTTAAGTAGATTTGAAAATTTTAAAGTGTTCAAAATTTAAGATGGGGATGGGTGGTTTGGGACACCTGACACACATAATACAAGAAAATACTAATCATGTGGCTATACATTGTCTGTTATTACTTCCTACACAACACACTGTGTAGACCTCTTTCTATATGTATTACAAGTATAGCTTACTGTGAGAAATTGATAGTTTGGAAGACATGGTATAGTCTTCCAAAAGTATAAGTAAGATTGAAGGGTTTGAGTTACAAAAGTGAAACTATAAACACCAGAATAGTATACAAAACACAATTCTTCACTGCATTCCATGACTCTTCACCTCCTCAGAGGGTCATCTTATGAGTAAACGGTGTAAAAATTCAAACAGAAACACTAGTCAAATTATTTACCATTTGAAGATTTCAATGTCAACTACAATAATGCAATGAAATAAAGTTTTTGGTTTCTGAGAGGATAGAGGCTGTCATTTTAGTTTTGGCAATTCTATATTATTTAAGCCTTACCAAAACTATACACATTTAAAGCATTAATAAAAAGTAAAATAGCTGAAAATTAGTAAGTGTTATTAGCAGTTTTAGCCATTTTGTGTCCAAGAGCATAACAGACAAGCAAACTAAGAAAACACAAATTCGGGTATGTGTGTTAATGGGTTTTTTAGCAAGTTTGATTTTAAAGTTTGGTTTTGCCTATTTCTTTCATAGATTATTGTGAAATAACTTTAAAATAAATTTGAAATAAATGAGAGGACCTTTTACAAAAGAATCGTGATACCACAATTTTTAAGAATTTTAAAATTAGTATACAAGTTAAAATCAATAAATGTAAGTAGTAGATATAAAATTTATTTACTTCCTCAAAGTTCATCAATAATTGATTAATATCACAAAACTATTAAACCTATAATGTCCTTGTCTTTTTGCAAAATTTATTGTAGGCTGCAAAATCCTAGTAAAGTGCTCATTTCAATCTATGTACTATCCTACTTTGTTAAAACTATGATTATTGCTTTAATAGTTTTAGAAGAAAATGGTTTTGTTATTAATATGCTTGAGGAATTAACAGAGCTCCAAAGCTAAGCTTGTTTAGAGGTTTCATCATGCCATTACATATATACAGGGTTATCACAAAAGCACAATACACATCTATTATTGCAATGTGTATTTTTAAACAAAAGGTCCATACATTTTATATATAATATCATTATCAAATTGTTGTTCACTTCTTAAATTGAAATTTAATTAATTTGATTTTTCGTAAACCACTATTGTATGGCGTTCACATCTGAATTCATGGCTTGTTCTAGTTTAGTCCAGCTATTTTTTACACAACACAAAGCTGTATCATACGCAAAAGATGTTAATTTTCCATTTAGTTGTGCATTAAAAAGATCATTAATGTAAGTTAAATAAAGAATTACTCCTAAAACTGACCCTTGGGATACTCCACTATTGATGTAACCAATTTCACTAAAAATGTTGTTAATTTTCACACATTGTCTCCTTTTTGTTAAATAACTCACAAACGAGGAATACGCCTGACCCCGCTCATATATAACTTTTCCAAAAGGATTTTGTGATCTACTGTGTCAAGTGCTTTTTTAAGTCTAAGAAAATTCCACTAACATTTTTTACCAAAATTTAAAGCCCCATACACAAAATCCATGAATTAATGTTTTAATGCTACCTTGTACTCAACCCTCTCCTGAAACCAAACTGATTTTCACTAAAGATATTGTTTCTTTAAAGAAATTTAACTAGTTTCTTTTACATACATTTTATAATATTTGTGCGAAAGTAGAAAGAAGAGATATTGGTCCATAGTTGTAATCACTAGCAGAGATATTCTTATGCAAGGGTATAACCACTGCAATCTTTAACATATCTGGAAAAATACCTTTTTCAAACCTTAACAAATAAAGTTAACTAAATACAACAAAACATCTGAGACCTTAGGATAAATGTTTGTTTTGTCAGAAAAAACTAATATTAATTCCAGGTGAAGTGCTACTTTTTATGACTGAACTATTAATAAATACAATACTTTTCTTACTTAAATTGCGTCAGTTAAACTAAACAAAAAAATATGTCATGTCACCCCATAAGTGTCTTGTGTGCGTGACAGACATTTATTGCCATAGAGTAGTGATATTATATCATTATCGTTACTCTGTACATATGAGATACTGGTGCAGCGCAAGTTCACTGACTGCCACTTGACACCAATAATATTGCTTTTCAACAGTTTCAGCTGTTAATTCCTACTTTACTCGTGATTGTGTTCACACTTCAAATTAGATACCATATCTCATCTGAGGAGTTTACATTTTCAAGTACATGTCACTCTATTTATCATATTTATACTAACCTACTTGAAGCTTAATTAAAATTGTGTTTTAGAACAAAATAGTTTGAGCGGATGAATTAAAGAAATACAAATGTTGTGTGTGTGTGTGTGTGTGTGTGTGTGTGTGTGTGTGTGTGTGTGTGTGTGTGTGTTTGATTATTTTCATTGTTCACTGCCTTGACATGCAATAAGTTGCCCCATAATTCAATTAACACAATTATTACCTAACAGTATTTTTATTTTTAGTAAAATCTCCAAAATGTTGAACACGAACGAGTGGTTTTTATATTTATTCATTTTAAACATTCCAATTTGCCACATTATAAATACTAACTATTATTTAAATAATAATATAGAAACTTGAGAGTAAATATTGCTCAGCGTTGTGAGGACTTTGGCAGGGCCCCATCAAGAGTTTTACTCTTTAATAAAACATCAAAACTTGATTGTAATAATGTGGTTTTTAGGAGTTTATAAAATATTTCAGAAGAGTTTTTTGTAACGCTAATGTAAAATTTTTTCAGATACTGGGAACATTGTTCATCCCTAGTTTAACCTTACGATGAATTAACCAGGATTTATATATATTTTTAAATCTCACATTGGACATTTTACTTGATATTAAAAAACAATGAAATATAAAAAGATCTGTTGCATAAGATTAGTACCTTATTCATGGATTTGGTGTTTCCTTTTCAATTGTGTATCCCAGAGGAGAGAGTGATAGTATTTTTAATTCGGGATTTGGAAATACCTCTTCTTCCAGAGGAGGTTTTCAATCATAATTTTGTACAATAGATTTCGTTTATCTAGAAATATTCCTTGAATTTAGTTTTTCTGTTTGCAATCGGTCGAGAATTAGGTGGGGAGCGGACTTTCTAATTACTATGTATACCATATATTACCATAATACGAGACATTGGCAGGACATGGCTTTTTTGGGAGAGAGGGGGATGAATGTGGTTGAAGAGCACACTACATCAGGGGTATGGAACAAATCTAAATTTGAATGTATTAGGTAGGCGTAATTCAAAATAAAAGATTTAACTGCATTTAGTTGATATTCCACGTTTTATTTTTACTTATACTATATTTAAAAGAATTCTACACATAGTATGTGTTAATATCTCACTTGTTAAAATCTTGCATGATTATTTACTAATATATTTATCCTGCTATTGTCTCGTCATCATGATTACTCTCATAAGAAAAATGTAAAAACTTTCTCTAACGCTAAGCCAAATGACATAGAGTGCATGTACCATCATCAAACTCAGTGTTGCCTATATAAATATGATGCTTCATGCAACATTTAAAGTCTTTAGATCAGTTCGTTCTCGTGATATTGTTCGGACATAAAGTCAGATAGACAGAAATGAAATTGTCCCAGCCATTTTGATGATAGCTTCGCTAATGCTCTCAACCAATAAATATCCCATTAGAACAATTCTATTTAATTTTATCAGTTTGCTGTAATCAGAGGTTCACAGGCTTTGCAGAGTTAGTTATTCGCTCTCTTATTCTACATACTTGTGTGGATATCGTGTGTGGGTAACAGCGCCTGACACTAATATTATTCCTGACCTACTTCCATATTATATAACTACTGTATTGTTTTTGTTTCTATTGAAAGTAACAATGCAATCTGACGTCTAAAAATACTACACAATTCCCCCACACATATTTCAAACACAGACGTATTTATACTACGGTTAGCATTACTAATTGAGAATACGTCAGATAGGAATTTGGCCGTGATGAAATCCATTTATTGGGGCATACGACTGAGCTTGCGTAAGTTGCTTACAAAACAACTCAACCTTGAGGTATAGACCTGATAATCAAGGTTAATAAGATAACATACTATATTGTGCGCTTTATTAATGAAACAAAACCTCTTGTGGAGGGAGAAGTGAAAATTGTGCCCACGCATCAAATGCCATCATCTGTAGAGGAAGTAGAGGAAAAATTAACTCATACCAAACAAGGAGCAATTGGATAACGGCTGTTAATTGGGCAGCCTCTCAAAATGTGTGGATCCAACACCAATTAACCCAATTAGGTCAAGTGAATGATACTTCGTCAAGGCGTAGTGACTGTTCACGAGATATCTGGTACCATGCCTGGACGTCACAAGGACAATCAGAATACGCTGCTGCAGTAACTACACGGTAACTGTCAATATGGGGTAAATTACAGTACATGTAATAGCTTTTAAAGGAACACAATGAACGCTGTAAGGAGTCGATACTTATCGGGTCAACAGCAGAAATGTTTTAGCTAAGTATTTCCTGTACAAATCAGAACAAGCTGGCTCTGAGTGTTGCTGAACTGAAAGAGAACGATTCTACGATTCACATCTGCTCTGAAGTGTGATGAAAGGGAGCAGATGGCACGGTACCACGACGCAGCATCAGCACGACTCAGGAAACACCGCCTGAGCGAGGTAAGTACGTACGTACGCCGGCTGTAATCGGGCAGCAGCAGCAACTACAGTTGTGTAATGGAGGGCTGAATGTGTGTGCACTATGGGAGGCAGTGAAAGTTATCTAGGAACAGTTACGTAAGCAAGATGAAAGACGTCGTAATAACAGAGGTTTATGATGTAACACCTGTTCATATACTGCAGTATACGTCGGTTTAAAAAACTGGTACAGTTTTATGTATTCGATATTATAAGATTGTTTTCAACGGTCATTTTACATAAAGCGTATTACAGGGATGCGATGTTGTTCTGTTGAGTAGGCTACTACTGAAACTACAGCAGATATTGTGACATACGCGGAATCACACGTGGATTGTCTCATTATAATAAGCACTATATTTGCTGTGACCTTGTACTGGATACAATGGCTACGTCAGCGAACCGTGCAAGGCGACTCCTGTCGTGTTGCTGACCCGAGGACAGGAAGTGGATAGTCGCATATATTGTCCGCAGGGCAAAATCCTTTCATTTACGTTGCACAAAATACAAATATCTACGATTGTATGGTAAAAGATGAGACTGGTTTCACATTTTTATTTATTACCGTCATACATTTTGTAGAACGAGAAAAATTTCAGTTGGTTATGTCATTCTATAAAAAATTCCAATATCTGAGTTACTGGATCTATTTGAATCCCAACCTAATAAGAAACTCCATAGTCGTAAGCTGATACAGTTTGAATTTATTACGATAAATATTTAGAAGTAAAAATGTGTTTGATGGTCCTATTAACAGGGTTTTCTATAACTGTTGGGTTCTGAAATGAATCGTACTTGGGACTTTTTTATTGAGCAGTTCTTGTACATGGTCAATGATCTCAACTGTTTAACTTAAAGTAACATATCGATCACATAGGCTACAACGACACTGCAGTACCCATCTTTATACCATGCCATGACCATGAAATTGTACCAACGAGCACACTCGGTGCCACAGCTGTTTCACTTGTTTGTGTACCTTATGTATTACAAATTGTATGGTAGAACGTTTCCATGCTATGACCTTAGATTCTAGTACCACCTAGCACTCCCGGTGCCACAGCTGTTTCACTTGTTTGTGTACCTTATGTATTATAAATTGTATGGTAGAACGTTTCCATGCTATGACCTTAGATTCTAGTACCATCGAGCACTCCCGGTGCCACAGCTGTTTCACTTGTTTGTGTACCTTATGTATTATAAATTGTATGGTAGAACGTTTCCATGCTATGACCTTAGATTCTAGTACCATCGAGCACTCCCGGTGCCACAGCTGTTTCACTTGTTTGTGTACCTTATGTATTATAAATTGTATGGTAGAATGTTTCCATGCTATGACCTTAGATTCTAGTACCATCGAGCACTCCCGGTGCCACAGCTGTTTCACTTGTTTGTGTACCTTATGTATTATAAATTGTATGGTAGAACGTTTCCATGCTATGACCTTAGATTCTAGTACCACCTAGCACTCCCGGTGCTACAGCCGTGTCACTTGTTTGTGTACCTTATGTATTTATTATAAATTGTATGGTAGAACGTTTCCATGCTATGACCTTAGATTCTAGTACCACCTAGCACTCCCGGTGCTACAGCCGTGTCACTTGTTTGTGTACCTTATGTATTTATTATAAATTGTATGGTAGAACGTTTCCATGCTATGACCTTAGATTCTAGTTCCATCGAGCACACTCGGTGCCACAGCTGTGACGCTTGTTTACTTTCATTGATAACTAAACAAGTAAAACTTTACAGCTTCTTCCCCTCCTTTCAACCAAATCATCTCGGTTTAGGACTTATATCGTACTGATGTCTGTTGTATATAAGCAGCTTGGCTTGTAGAATTAGGTGCACTATTAGACTCATATGAATTATATTCATAACTATTAAACAATTGACCAAAAATTTGGTTAAAAATATAATCAGCTATAAATAAAAATATTATTTATTTAAGAATATCAAGGTTATAAACAGGTGTTTGTCAGTCGTAGAATAAAATTAATCGAAAGCTTATGAGCATGGTCCGCGTATTTTGTTGATTGTGATTTAAAATGTAGCTTTTATAGTTTACTTAAGCTCTCGACACATGCTACAGTACATAACTGAAATTCTTTCAATGTTTGCTAAGCTTTTTAACACGCTTTTATTTAGTAGAGTAAAATCAAATAACGCGTAACTAGACGATCCGGGTCAAGAGCCATGTCGTTGACCTTGTCTTTTGGGTGATAAGGCTTTGGCCATGACCTGTGACCATTCATTGTAAATAATTGTGTCTTTGTTTCATGCTCAGATTGTAATTAATTAACATGTGATAAGCACTTGAGTAAATGTTTAATTGAAACAATGTCAGTGATAAGGAGTATGATATTGTCTTCTCAGTGAAGAACTGTAGGTACTTTATCACATAAAAAAACTATCAGTTTCCAATTTGCGCATATACAATATCCACATGAATGTCATAGTTAAATGAGCAATCAATACAGTTTTCTACATCCAGTTTGGCAATATATCGAAGTAAAATAAAGCAAAAGATGCATTGACATACAGTAGATCAAATGAGATAGAAAGCTACGGCTATACCGGAAAATTTCAATTGTTTGCAGACAAGATGTTTTACGCTTAATTGTATCAAATCAAACAGGATGCGTTATATTCATACAGCAGTTTAAAAAAACCTCGTTTAAGAAAATCAATATTATCTTCACGTTTCCATATTTATTAAATAATAGTTATAACAACCAATATTTTGAAGTTGGCTACGAAATTTTTGGCACACATTTTCGAAAATGTAATACAAAATTCTATATTTTTGTCATCATGATATAACAAGTTGAATAAAATATACATAATAGAATAATACAAAACAAACATAAAAAAAGAAAAATATAAATATAAATACATAAAGAAGCGCTGTGGCTTAATCGGGTAGATAGGCTATGTTGAACACATGAATCCAATCACATTAAGTCCACCAGTCCAACTGGAAATTTTGCTTTTGTTACTAGTTGATGGGCTTCCTCCATGGTTGTACGACTATTGATTCTTACATGTTGAGACATTTTGAACATGATTAACTCAATACGTATCTTTGGAATTTATATTGTGAGTTATAACATGTCCTACTACAGGTTGTTCTTTCTTTTTGAGTTTGTACGAATCCCTGTGTTAAATAGTTTCAAAATTATTGTTTTATATTTTAGTATTACTAACTAAGAGGTTTTGGTGGAAAGCATGAAGTATTTACTTTTAATATATTAATAGTGGCAATTCGTTCGGATTTTAAAGTTTTAATGTACTTTAAATAACTTTTTGGTTTCCTATACGACTTTACTGCAATTTTGCAGTTTTTTCTTTATAATATGTGTTACATTACTGTGTATAGAAGCGATCAATATGTTCATATACAAAAGTTTTAGATGAAAACTAAAAAATCTTTCAAAACCGTTTTACTTTTTCAGTTAATTTTGAAGGATATAATTTTATACCCATAAGCATCAGGAATATTGTAAATATTATCTAATAGATCTTTTAGAGCCGTAAAGCTCTCCCGGACCACATTTTAGACCTACATTTCATTTATTATCCGCCTTCTCTGAAATTTTGGTTGATTTCTTAGGTTTCATGTATTTTTTAACTTTTCAGTATCCCTGGTCTTACACATCATAAGGCAAAACGATTCTTTTACTTTAGTATGGCCAGAGACGTTCCTGGGGGCTCTCCGGCTTTTCCTAGAAGTTTTGTCGTGGCATAGGGTAACTTCTATTGTAAATGCAAATTTCTTCTCCTAGCTCTTCAACTCTTCACGAAGATTTGGAGGTAGTTTTGGGTGATGTACTTCAACTTAGGCCATGAAAACACTCGTTAACATTTGAGTTTTACCAACGAGGACCGTTATCCGTTTAAAAAGCGATGGTCAGTAATTGTATACTGTTTCATTGATATGTGTTTTTACATATTCAGTAAATCACTTTGTTTGTACAAACACCAACTGACTACTCCTGTAAGATATCATGACGTGGATTGCCATCAGTTAATCTGCAAAAATATAATGTGGCAAATAGTGCATTTTAGTGCTTATAACAGCATCACTGTAATACTTGTTTACATTGGCATTTACTTTCAGGGTCTAGTGATTTTTACTTCAAAATTGTCAACATACACTCTAGCAGAGACTAAACGACCAAATGAATCAATATCGAGAGTTTAAGGGCTTTCAGACAGTTTCCAGAGCCATTCGGTCGGTCAGTGGCTGGGGACGATCTCTCGTACTTTGCTTGGCATGCCTGGCTATCAGTAGCAAACCATTCTTGAAATCCTTCAGAATGTTCGTTAACTTTAATTTTTTTTTCTTCTGGCATTGTCTATAAATCTTTATAAGCTATCACTAAGCCAGTTATTACGTCTATGACACATTCAGTTCTACTTTTTACTCATGAACCGTCGTAGTTAAGTGCTACTTTTGTATAGGCTTTACTACCTCTAATGTGTTTTCGATTTCAGAGCAAGCCTTTACAACTCTACACGGTCATGTCTAAGATATTCTTCAATACAATATATTATCAACTGATTGGCGACATGCCTGTCAAATTATTTCTATACATGCAGGGCATATATATTTATATTCATGCCCACAGAGATTTTTTGAATAGATATTTGCAGTTTCCCGATTTAAACCAGTAGTCTTTACGGTCCTTCTGTTCGCATGGCACAATTTTTTTTATATGTTTTTAATTACCAGTACGGTAATGTATATAGTTCTTTTAATGTATTTGTACCACTTATTTAGTTGCACGAGTTGCACAGTTTGCGCAAATTCAAGTTTATTCAATAATAAAACTTTTGGGAGTACATTTAAACAATATTTACATTGTAGTTCTTTCAAAAATGTTGTTGGAGAAGATCAATTTATCAAACTGTAAACCGGTGCTTTGTCTCTAACCTTAGTAGTTTTATAGGCAGCGATAAGTTCAAAACCTGTAGACTTTTCTTTTCAGGTGATACGTTTTTGGCACGATCATCAATATTCTAATTTTGTAATTTTCAGCAATTACTGGGTCAACTTCAACTTCTTTCATATTTTAGTATGACGATAAGGTAGTCCTTAGAAAGTAAGAAATATGAAAATTAAGAGTTGTAAACCCATTTAAAAGCTGCATTTAACACTGGCGACTAAGTTGCGAGAGAACTTGAGCAAATGCTGTAGCATCTAGTCCGACACCGCTCTTCAACTCTCCCAACCACTGTCTGACACTGGTCGCATCGCTCGCGAGAACTCTTCCACCCGTGTAATGTTACTGAACGATAACAAGGTGCAAGGTCGGTTGAAACAGTCAAATCAGTCCTGTGTATTATAGTAGGTCTTACACATAATTATGACATATGGATAAAATTGTAAATTTATCCTTAGGATTCATTACTTAATTCGTTAATGCAATTCCGATCGAGATTGGAATGCTAACGTAGTCAGAGCTTGAATTTAACAATTTAGGTTCTACCTCGAGGAACTGATAAATTCTGTTCTTGCGGGCCACCCACACCCGCACTGAACAAAAAATTGGTTTTTCTTTTCTTTTTGGCACTTGCAATAGAAATCAGCCAACTTGATCACAGGAAAGTTCCGACCATGAATTCCCCATACCGGTTACTCTGTCTGGTAAAAAAGAAACGTGTTCCAGTATTTAAAATCAATCGATTAGTATCTAAACATCACATCACGTGAGAACCGCACCCTCTTCAGGTTGGACAAGATAAGAAGCGGCACAGCGCGTAGACAACGCATCTCGTTATCGCTTTTCAAGGTCAACAGTAGCTTTGCGACACCTCATTGTTGTGTTTGTTACTTTCTAAGGACTGCCCGATCGAAGTGATGAACTAAAATATGAAGTGATTGAAGTCGACCTAATATTTGTTCAGAATTACTCCTAATACACAAGACTCAGTCGGCCTATTTTCATAATTAGGTCAAGGTTTATCACTATCGTTATGCACAATTAGAGGCCTAGATTCTTTACCGCCAAGGTTCCTTTATCTATTCTTTATCTCTACACAACCTTTTAGAAACATTTGTGTTACTTAGTTCTGAGCTGATCTTTTTAGTGTTTTTCTGATCTGATCTTTTTCTGATCCGTTTTTCACTCTCCCTATAATTTCAAGCTTAAACCTAGGCTAATTAGTATATTTTTTGTTAAATAAATATTTAATGTTAAAGTAAACTCAATATAATGAATGCTTAATTCACTGTTATGGATTTGTAATAAAGTCATACTAAAAATTAAATCATAAACATCTTTTAGTTAAATGTAAGCGTACCTGAAAGAGTAGCGAAAAATATCCAGTATTATTAACTCCTGACGTTATTTCAGATTGAACAGCTGTGGAAAATAGCTGGTCACTCATTAGCCATATGCACGACCTGTTGTGACTAAAATATCTAACAGTGCCAAGATAGTTGATGGTGTAACCTGTGTTTGTAAGATGTATGCATATTCACTATAACTCAATATGAGTTACACAATTATCTGCAACATAATTTCCCAAGTGTATAAAATAAAACTTTTGTAAAAATACGCAATATTGTTTGAAGTACATATCTATATCGTTTAACATAAAAAAGTCTCAATGTGTTTTTAAAATCTGGACACATATCAGAATAACATATGGAGTAAATATATCAGATCCCCTTGAATATCGTTACAATCATATTGGAAGTAATTCTTAAAGCCACTTTAAAACAACTAACCAATAATTCTAATACCAATAATTTAGAAAACTGAGGAAGTATATACTATTAAAAGCCTTGATAATTATAACAAATACGATCATAATTTAATTAACCTTTAATATAATACTCGTTTTTCTATTTTTGCTAGGAAACTTAAAGTATGAAATCGAATTTTGCCGTTTGCGCTCAGTAGTATATATGGTAAAAGTTAATAAGTAAAGTTACCATATTATGGTTTATTACTGAAACCAAATATACGTATATTAAACACAAATTAGACTATAATATTGTACAGACAGACAGTAAATATGTTCAGATGGAAAAAAGCATTTTTGAGCCGTCGTTCTAGTGCCTGCAGTACTGAGAAACGGAAGGCTACTCGCTAATCAGCAATTACCTGAAAACAATAGAATTTCTTGCTACATTGTGCTCAGTCCTGGGCTCCCCCCACCATGCCATCACTAGGCCTTCGTCACTTAGTACCGGCTTGACGAATGGTGCCAGCTGTTCTATCGTCTCAACATTTGTTGATGGTCTGTACTTTGTATAAGTTCTGGCCGTATTCAAACTTACCGTTTTACTAAGGGGAGTTCAAAGGCAATCTATTTTCATCTCGCTGGGCAATCGCCAGTATTACATTAGCCAATAATAAGCGGTCTTTTACCAGTTCGAGAGGTTAACAACAAAGCATATTCCAATGTGTTGAGATCATACCTTCATTCAAGATAACTAAAACAATGAGTTATGAATCACCTCTGATTGATTCAGTATTGCTATTATCGAGAAACCCACACACTTTTCATTATGCAAACCATGCAACGATTGGTCTGTAGTTGTACGAGTATATTTGTTCCCTCCGCAATTGCAAATAATACACGCGATTTGACTATTATCAAATTGGTTACTATCAAATTGATTCTAATTTTGTAATACTCTTTGAAAAATAATGAATGTTATTACAGGCAGTGTACTCTTTATCACGTTTGATTCTCTGTACATAAACAAAAACAGGGTTTATCGGTGCTCGGTCACCTAATTTACTCCCCTAAACCTCATTGTACTCAATGGTATTATTGATATTATCAAGAGCACGTTACTTTTTGAAAAATACTACTATTTTTTGTACGAGTTTAATAAATATTTAACAATGTAGCAATAATTATTTATACAGTAAGACAAGTTTGATTGCTAACCGATAAGGTGTGACTGATTATATTAACTGACGATAAATAACTATAAACCTCTCATTGACCTATTTATGAGCTACAGTTTATTTTTCTAAAGACAATCCCTTACGGAGCCGGGTCGTGAGTATTTAAAAAATCTCAAAATGGCAGGTAATAACCAATTTTGTAAGGGTTTACAAAACAATTAATTACAGTTTTAATTATTGACTTAGAACTCTCAATGTTAGTATGTCATTTTTAAGACACATACAACAAATGCTGTATAAAAAACTTTTACTGTCATTTTTTAATAATGAGGAGTTAAAGTGGATAAAGCTTAAAATATTTAACAGAAAACTGCGTTTATCTCCATATTTTTGGTTATCACACTCTACACGAACACAACAAATATTCTTCTATCGTTCTAGTACGTGGGTGAATACTAACTAAGCAGTAAAAATTGTATCCGATGTAATAAAGGCGTATATGTTAATGTGGTAGTCGTTTGAAGTGATACGTTTAGCGTGTGGAGAGGTCGCTGGGACCCGGTTCCGTCTTTAGAAAAACAAACTAAGGGTGACATCACGGTAACCGGTTTTCTAGACCAGCAGCCGCGGAATCGCAATGTCCGGTTTGATCTCTTCCAAGCGAATAATTGTTTTATACAGGTCAAGGAAGGTTCTATTCTGTTATCACTAGAAGTGTCGGAAAGTCGGTTATCACTCGGTCTAAGGCATGTCGGACTTTGGACTTGTGGTAGAGACAGCGCAGGTTCAAATTCAGCTTGCCACCAGTGAATGTTTTTCTGTACTGTGAACCTTTTTTATTCCGTTTCTACCCCTATTCTGTTTGATAAAACCATTGCTAGTTTGGCAATTTTGAACATTTAATTAAATCGACCACAAATTGTCTGGGTGAATTTATGGTAAATAAAATTCACTACTATACCTAAAAGTATAGGCTCTAAATTTGATCCATGAACTATTCATTTACGGTAATTGTTTTCAAACGTATTTTCAGATAATTTTCTTAAGTTGTCACCATTTAGAATTGACCACACGTATCCGTGGGTTATTTAACCTACATTTAATGGGTTCTGAGGACGTTCATTGTATGAAGTTTAAATATTCTACAAAATATTACATAGTGGCTAGAGAATTAATAAACTGCTCTTTAAATTCATGCTCTAAGAAGATTTTGTATACCTCATTTTGGATTTGGTACTCAACTGTTGCTTGTTTTGTACGTTTAAGAGGAAAGTTAACAAGCTCTGAGACGGTGAAATCACCACTTGATGATAGAGGGCCCGACAATGAAGAATAGGGAGAATCCCAGACTGAAGTCCTGACATGGAAGGTTATAGTAATTTTATGTGACAGCAACTTTCATGCCAAAGGCTAAATCTTCTTCCCATTAAAGAAAATATGCTGCCAGTGAAGCCTTAGAAACTTGTTTACTTTTTTCCTTCCTAATTCCAATTTCTTTAGATTTATCAACTTATCTGAGAGACCTCTCCCTCCCGCTTCCGCAACATAACAGTGGCATTTACAATCATTGTTTCAAACACTTGGACAGCAAAACAGTTTGTTTCAGGTAACAAGTTTGTTTCAAGACATTTGTCTCCTAACAAACGATTACAATAACAATTACCATCAATAGTGGATCCAAGAGTAAGCCGACGTGAAGATCAGGTTGGAGCGAAGTAACATACAATAACGGTGACATTACTTTGTAAGTAATCTAAACATTTTCAATGAGTTTTACTGTATTCCATTTTATATTGGTACTAGTAGCCTAGTATCCATGCCTTTGTACGCAATTTAATTTTGAAAATCAGGGACACCATAAACAAATTATTTTTAAATGGTGTTCCAAACAATCTTCAGATAAGTGATAGATATTCCAATCTCTTGATCCGTTTTAGATTAAAGTTTAAAGCTGGGACCCTACAGTCGGAGAGTGAAACTGTTTTTTCTAAGTACCTCTGAAATTTCACGAATTTTCCTCCAATATTGCATGATATTTCATTGAATAGCTCCAACGGTTTAGTAACAATTGAACTATTTTAGGTCAGTGTGGAGAAATGCTGTCTAAGCATCTGCCCGGAATTAGACATTAAATTGGTCAAGTGTACCAGACTTTGACAAATGAATAACAATAAACATTTACTATAATCTGTTTAATAAGTGTGTACATGATTATATTTATTATTCTTGACTTCAACAGGGGATTAAAAACACATTTGCTATCTGCTGACTAAGCCAAGCCCATACATGTAACGGATAATAAGTGTTAAGGGAGTTTTCATGACCAGTGGGACGTAGCCTGGAGGGATTTTCGAAATTAGGAACAGGTCTAGGTGTATACCAGGGACTCTAAGAATGCCCGTGTAAAATTTTAGTACAATCGGTCCAGTAATTTTTACATGATTGAATGACACACATACGGACATTAGATTTTGATATAGTAGTATAGCTAGCACTCTAAGTGTATGCTGTTCTAATACTAAATCCATTGCGGGCAATATTATATTCCATGCTTATGCTTTTTATGCCCATATTACAATTTTATTCCTAGATTGAAAACGAAGACTTACTTATTGTGATATAAATTTACTGGAATAGGTATATTAAGTTATACTAATGTAATTGAAATTACCCAGCAGGGATCACTTCTGGCTGGTTTATACCTTCCAGTTGAACCTACACTGGGCACAGCAAAAACCGATGTGTCACTTAAATCTGGGCAACCTTATGGATTTCCAGGACCGACACATCACTAACGGCAAATGTTGAGGTTCTTGAGTGCAAGGGTAATTCGATAGGTCTAGTCTACTACGGGAATGACTGTAGGACTTGGTGGGGTTCGTTCCCTAAGTATCAGAGGTTCTTGCTAGCCTCAACATAAGGGTGTGCCACCCCCTGCCTGACTTTACTGGAGAGGCTGGTTCAGAGCTGGCCTCCCCTTCTTCCGGGGGAGACATGACTTTGAGATTAGTGCCCTATTCTTCCTCATGGATCTCGATAGGCCCCTACCCCCTAACCTTAACCATCCTGATTATCCTGACACTCCGGAAGCAGCGCTAAGGTCCTTATAGGGCTAAGTTCAATTTATAAGCTTATTGTCCTAAGAGAAAAAAACATTTAACTGAAGGCAGTATTTTCAACAATAAAGTAAGACCTACTGTGTAATGTGTCTTTCAATATTACAATAGTATACAAAGCAATAAAATATCTTTTATACCATCCGATAGAAAATACTTGCTACTGTTTTGATTACTATTTAGGTTCCTTTGAGATCTTTAAGAATGTACACAACACTATCACTTTTATAAAATATAAATAATCACAAGTTTAGTAGGGAATTATTAATAACGTACGTGGATATTTTGTTCTTCAGGAATATTACCAGATCGCCGTCACGCCCTCCAACCCACATGTGTGATAACGTTCCAGATAACATTTATTCCTATACACGTGTCTACTGAATGACTGTACGAACTAATTTGTAATCTCAAAATACAAGGCCTCAAGATACCAAGTAAGCAGCTCTCTCTGTATCATAAGGAAGCAATACGAAGAGGATTAGATATAAGATCCCTTATATACAGTTTTAATACTGCAAAGATAATATGGTACTTATGTATGAGTATCTATATTAACTGAAGACAAGGTGAGATTTAGATTCAGATTTGTTTATAAACATTTATATTATTATAAACAACCAATATAACTGTATCTTATCTATGGCGTTCATGGCATCCCAATATTTTAGAAGCCGAGAACCAATTTGCTTTACATAAAAGTGCGCAATATAGTTCTCTTGAAACTTAACCTACGTTTTGAGGGAGGTCGAAATAAAGGGTATCAAAAGGGTTAAAAAATCAAAAGATAATTATTCGTTCCAGATCAAATCTTTATTAGCTTTGAACGCTTAAAACCGACCATCAAACATATAAATAATAGTTATAGCACCGTTCAATAACTAGAGAAGGGTAATGGAAGTTGCCATTTTCAGCCAAGTCGTACACTGCCATGATTAGCAGACACTGATTTAACGTTTATTTACTCGCCTAACGGTTGGTTTTAAGTGTGTAAAACTAAGAAAAATCTATTGTTTCGTATTTTTAACTCTTTCGATATCTTCCGATTTCGATTTCCACCAGAAATTGCAAGTCTGACAATCGGTTTCTTTCGATTTCACGAAAAGCTAGGTTATATTTATACAGTGCGAATTGGCTATCGATTCCCGAAAAACACAATTTAAATTGTAACTCTTTATGAGCGCTGGTACGTCATTATTGCATAATCAAAAACAGCCGTGACTAAAATAGAGCGACCAATCTCAGAGCGAAAATACACATGTATGCAGTTGTAACACAATTCGCACTCAATTTGTCCTGAGAAGTGCGACGTAGACGTGGTGCTCAAATAAAATTGTCTTCTATTGACAAAAAGCTTTCGTGACATGATTCACCAAATATCTCCTCCAGCACAGTCTGCAGATTGCATGTTCGTTTATCATCTTGAAAGTTAAAGTTGTTAGGGAATTAGGATGTACCGGGTTATCTAGGATAACGTATCCATGTAAAAACTACTGTTATTATAACGCTTTAATGGCTGATATGTAACGAATGCTTTTCACAACTTTGAATTGTTGCCTTTATGATATTTTATAAAGCTCGTAGAACAAACAATCGGTTAAAAAAATTCAATATATCTTAAACACATTTTTTGCGTATTTGGTGATAAGTAAAATGAAAACGTAATGTTACACTTTTTTGTAACATATAACAGTGGCAAATGTGCGACATCGTATTATTCTTTTAAAACCAAAATCTTTTAATTAATATGACAGAAAGGTGACGTGTATAGAGTACTATCACGACACGTTTGGTTAAAAAATGTCAATAGTTTCTTTATGTAAAGTGGTTACAAGCTCGTGATTTTATATCATGACGTAATAAATAAACTGCATATTATATACGCATTCAGGATCTGATCCGGAGGATCGTTTGAGCCGTGGATCTGGAAATATTCTCAGGTTTTATTGACATAGGCATATCTATTTCAAATTAACTGGACTATGAGTAATGCCCAGAAAAGTAGATACTCGTTGAGTGTGATGTTCTGTAGAGAAGCGCCAGTGATGTGCATGTTCTGTAATAGCGCGTAACGAGAGAGAACGAGTAGAGGTCAGGTAACAAGATACAGCCTTGTGTGGAGAGTTTACATAACATAGGTTGACAAGTGAGTCGACAAACACCTTCATGAGTTCACACTTGAGTGGTAATGGCAGAGCACATAGCAACTGCCAATTAGACACCGTCTCCGTCTCGAGCACCCTACCCTATAATTGCTAAACGCTTTCTGCAGCAAACCGAGGGGAATTGACGTGGTTGATAACGGGCGAAGTGGGTTAGAGGACTCAAAAAATTCCCTGGGGCTCAAATCTGTTACTCTACCTATCCTTGTTCTTGCCTCTGTGTCTACCATTCGGATATTATGCTAATTCTTCTACATTTAGGACTAATTACATCAGAAACTAAACTGCCATCACTCACCGTTCAGAACTCAACTATACTTCTTATTCCTGTAGAGGTCTCGCCTTTTATCACACAGTCACCCTACCTTGGTTAAATTTTCCTCCAGTTTCTGTATTGACTGGTTGGTTTAATTTATAGACTGTGCTCATCATTCTACCTTCAGGACTAATTCCATAAGAAACGCCATCATTTACCGTTCAGAACTGAACTATACTTCTTATTCCCATAGAGATCTTGCCTTTTATCACACAGGTACCCTACCATAGATAAAAATATCCCTCCAGTTTCTGCATCTTCTGTATTGACTGGTTGGTTTACATTAAAGACTATGTTCCTCATTCTACCTTCAGGACTAGTTCCATCTGAAACGCTTTCCAGAACTCAACTATACTTCTTATCCTTGTAGAGGTCTTGCCTTTTATTACACAGGTACCCTACCATAGATAAAATATTCCTCCAGTTTCTAGCATCTTCTGTATTGACTGGTTGGTTTACATTAAAGACTATGTTCCTCATTCTACCTTCAGGACTAGTTCCATCTGAAACGCTTTCCAGAACTCAACTATACTTCTTATCCTTGTAGAGGTCTTGCCTTTTATTACACAGGTACCCTACCATAGATAAAATATTCCTCCAGTTTCTAGCATCTTCTGTATTGACTGGTTGGTTTACATTAAAGACTATGTTTCCTCATTCTACCTTCAGGACTAGTTCCATCTGAAACGCTTTCCAGAACTCAACTATACTTCTTATCCTTGTAGAGGTCTTGCCTTTTATTACACAGGTACCCTACCATAGATAAAATATTCCTCCAGTTTCTAGCATCTTCTGTATTGACTGGTTGGTTTACATTAAAGACTATGTTCCTCATTCTACCTTCAGGACTAGTTCCATCTGAAACGCTTTCCAGAACTCAACTATACTTCTTATCCTTGTAGAGGTCTTGCCTTTTATTACACAGGTACCCTACCATAGATAAAATATTCCTCCAGTTTCTAGCATCTTCTGTATTGACTGGTTGGTTTACATTAAAGACTATGTTCCTCATTCTACCTTCAGGACTAGTTCCATCTGAAACGCTTTCCAGAACTCAACTATACTTCTTATCCTTGTAGAGGTCTTGCCTTTTATTACACAGGTACCCTACCATAGATAAAATATTCCTCCAGTTTCTGCATCTTCTGTATTGACTGGTTGGTTTACATTAAAGACTATGTTCCTCATTCTACCTTCAGGACTAGTTCCATCTGAAACGCTTTCCAGAACTCAACTATACTTCTTATCCTTGTAGAGGTCTTGCCTTTTATTACACAGGTACCCTACCATAGATAAAATATTCCTCCAGTTTCTAGCATCTTCTGTATTGACTGGTTGGTTTACCTTATAGACTGTGCTCATCATTCTACATTTAGGACTAATTCCATCAGAAATGCCTTCATTCGCCGGATATAACTCAACTGTTATATTCGTAGAGGTCTATCCTTGTTTCAATCAGTCACCTTATCATAGATGAAATATTCCTTCAGTTTCTGGTATCTTCAGATCTTACTGATTGATTTATTTTATAGATTAAAAATAAAATCTGAATTGTTTGATTATTAACTGGAACAATTGATACGTGCCTACAATGCTAATAATATCACCACTATATACATGATATTCAGTTGGTAGCAACTCTATGTTTCCCTTTATAAAAACTAAACTACTCTTACATTCGTTATCAAATGTTCTGCGCGATCGGTAAATAATACGACTTTGATAAGGAATATAGAAATAAGTTAGACTCGATCTATCCTTGTTCTGCCATAAACGAACGCACATATATACTGATGTGTTTTATTTATTTAATAATAAACAGTTTCTTACAACAGTTTATCTGATAGTTCCAATATTGTGATATATTTACAAGTCAACTCTGTGAAAGACAAAACTAGAATGTTGACACTAGGTTGGCTCAGATTGGGCGGCAAATCCCATTTCACTTGACTGTTATCTTATCACTTGAAACCTAAACCACGCGAGGCCCGATGTAATTCCGTACTATTGAACAAGATTATTTGTTCGAATATCGCTCACGTTTTTTGTACAGAATCAACATGTTATGCTGGTTTCTCTGTTAGCTATAATTAGTAGAGCATATTCTAATCGTATTCATAAAGGTATAAAATCATTATAACACGTAACAGCCTAATATGTGCTTAGTTGTACTCATTTGACTATATTGATCGAAGCTGTGACGGTTAGGTATTATTTCCCATTTGCAGGAATCATCACGTTATATGATTTGAAGACACGTGACATTTTTAGTGTTTTAACACGTATGTTTTTAATGCATACAGGACAAACTATGGAACACAAGAGTCAAACAATACAGGGACGTGGTTTATGCGTTTAAAAAGATTATAAATTTAGGTGACTTTCTGCATTGGGCACGTGACTATCTTACAAATAGAGCCTTATCAGTTTATTATTACTTCGAACAATGGACATTACTGGATTATGTGATGGGTAAATATTCTTTCTTATTTGCAGAAATCATCTTACATGGTTTGAAGACACGTGACATTTTTAGTGTTTAATGAAGAAAATGTTCTAGTACAAAATACAATCTTCAAAGATGTAACGATTAATAAATAAATCAAATCTGTAAAGTAAATTGTAAAACATATTCTATGCCAATATTATTGCAGTTTTTGAATAGTAAGACATTTTAAAAATACAGGGTGGAGCGCGGTAATTTGCTGATTGGAAATGAAATAAAAAAATTATGAACCTTAGAAAAAAATTATTTTTTATTTTAATTATATTGAACAGTAAGGGAATTTTTAAATTACATGGTTTTAAATAATTGTATCCGGGAAATGTCGACCTTCGGTATCCACACACTGCTGCATACGTTTTCTGAAGTTTTCATTAACTCTAACAAGCATGTCGACTGGTATTCTGCCAATTTCAGCCTCAATATTGTTCCTTAGGTCTTCCAAGGTGTTTGGGACGGTTGATATACACCTTCGACTTCAGGTAGCCCCAAAGGAAAAAATCGCATGGGGCTAAGTCTGGTGAGCGTGCCGGCCAGTTCACATCGCTCCTCAAAGAGATAAGCCGCCCAGGAAACATTTGCCTCAAAACAATTCATGGTAACCCTCGCTGTGTGTGCAGTGGCACCATCCCTGTTGGAAACCATGTATCCTCTAATTGCATTGCCTCAAGAGCCGGCTGAAAAAAATTCTGTATCATAGTCAAGTACCGTTCGGAGTTCACAGTTATGGCACGACGACGGTTATCTTGAAAAAAGTAAGGGCCAATGATCGCCTACTCGTGATATGGCGCACCACACAGTGACGCGGTCCGAATGCAGAGGTCTCTGGTGGACTTCTCTGGGGTTTGTTTCACTCCAGTAGCGCATGTTTTGCTTGTTGACACCACCCACTGAGGTGAAAATGTGCCTCATCAGAAAAGAACACAATTGCGTCACGCGGTATAGTTGCAAGCATGTCTTCACAAGAAGTACGCCGTGTCAAATAGTCCCGTGCTGACAATTGATGGACCACGCAACATTTTATACGGTGAAATCTCAGTTCATCATGAAGAATCCGGTGGATAGAACGTCTTGAAATGCCAAGAGCAAGTGATTGCTTTCGAGCAGAGCGTTTTGGAGATTGCAGTACTGCTGCTCTAACTCCTATCGATGTTTTCCGGTGTTGTAATCCTTCTCTGAGGTCCCCTTCGTACACATGATACATTCCCTGCTGTTCTGAATGCAGTTACCCAATTTAACAACTGATTGCCGACCAGGGAACACGTCCGCGTGGGGGAACAGCGAATTCGTAAACGAAAAGCACGCTGCACTGCAATGATCGAGTGGGCATTTGAAAAATACGCTTCAACACAAAACGACCTCTCCTCTACGTGTCCACTGCATGATGTCCCCCCCCCACCCCCCCCCCCCCCCACCCCCCCCCCCCCCCACCCCCCCCCCCCCCCACCCCCCCCCCCCCCCACCCCCCCCCCCCCCCACCCCCCCCCAAGTTCTTGCGTGCATGGTAGTGGTCTCGGATTGAGCATACCTGAGGGCAGGAAACTGTTCCTTGTTGGAGACACTGCGACTATCACACCCCATCAACAAGGTGGCGCCCTTATTACCGAGCAAACCGTAACCATCTGGGTATCCGTCAATCTTAGTAGTCCTCTGTCACTGCGCAAGAACTTGGTTGTCCTGGCGCTCTACCAATACTTCACGCCCTTCTCCACTGAGCGAGGCCGACAATATTGCTAACACCGCGAGGAGGGGTGGCATTACTTGTGGAATACCATCGTACTAATGAGAAAATACGAAAATAAATTAATACTAAAATATTGAATTTTCACCTAATTACTATCTAGAACAAATCACCATAATCGCATATAACCAATTTACAAATTATGCGTTACATATAAAGTGTAAAGTAAGCATAAAACCTTCTAGTGAAGATTATAAGTTGCAGTGTCTGTTGTGTCGGTTACCACCCTAACGTAACCTTTGTGTGGTCCCAGTTCTCGGCATTGTAAGAGGAACATTACGTAATTCCACTAATTAATGTGACAGCACAGCACAAGGTGAGGTGTAACTACTAGCGGAAGGCCGTGTTCATGTGTGTGAAAGGGCATTACATAAATAACAGTGATATGTGTAAGCTTGAAATGCAACCCTGTAACCCAGGTCCAACTCGAATCTTGGGTTACATAGACTGAAATTGTGATAAAGATAACAAACCAGGGATAACACGTAAGGAGCTCAGGGAAAATTTAATTTCTCCGTTATTATTTATCGCAGTACAACGAACTTGGTCTTAAAGTGTTTATACAAACCTTCGCCATGTTTTGTTACTCCTGTGTATTTGCTATAAAAATCTAAGGGTTTTGAGTTATTAAGGGGAGATGTCACCCGAAAACGTCGCTCCATAAGAAACACATGTAAACTTAAGGAACACTTTTCTCAGCTTCAGATTGTCCTAGAAGCTTGAAATTTTTACCACACAAAAATCATGTTGTTTTGCATGCTCCGTAGCAAAATTATTACTCTATTATAAAAATAATCAGTTTAAAAATTTTTTTTAAATGTTGTATTTTTTTAGTCTACGTTTTTTTCTAAATATAAATTTATAAATGCAAAATTTATGAGGGAAAAATTGTTATTTTGCTACCCAGCCTAGGCACTAAGTCAACATATAAGCACAAAAAATTTCAGAGATCTATCTATTATAGGTTCTGAGAAAAGTGTTCCTAAAAGTTAAAAAATACAACTTTCGAGAAATCAAGAAAAACTAAAAATTTTTTAATCTTACTTTTAAAATGCACCAGGTTCATAAGATTGAGTGTCCTGCTGATTCCTTATCTTCACAATTTTCTCTTCTGGGATCTTCTTTTTTGCCTAGCTTCTTTTGTCAGTTGAAGAACAGCAATTTCAGCTTTTTTAGTCGATCAGTGTCCGCTTTTGCGAATCCGTCAATCGCGTTAACACCTGGAGTAATTCCCATTTCTTTAAGAACTTTTGCACGAGCCATTGCTCCATCATTAAATGTAATTACTGCATCTAAGACTCCTATTCTTAATGTGTTTAGACCAACAAATGTTGACTTTGGAATCCTAGACCATATGATGTTGTTTAAACTTTCGTTTGGATTTTTGCGTTTTCCCATGCTTACATTTAGATAGTAAATCTTTATGGGACAAATCTCTAAATATAGGTTTTATAGTTTTTAAAACTTCTGGTGCAAGAGCATTTTTGTGGTCATAACTTTCATTTGCATTTGTTGCTGCCAATCTATTGTATTTTGCAACCAACTTTCTTTTTCCCATTGGGCAAAGGCCATGTTCTGGTTTGTCGTTTGTTGAAGTTCTTGTGAAAATATATCGCCCACACTTCTCTTTGCATTTTTTCAACATCTCCAGCATTTCTCCTAATTGCCAGTCCATAATAGTTTTTGTAATCTATCAATTTCTGCGTCAGTTAATCTCCCCTTACCCTTCCCACCTAATACTTTAACCATCTGCTAATTTTACACCTTGCATTTTAGTTTTAAGTCGCCTCAACCTTGAGCCTAGCCGCTTCTGCACGTGTCCGATACATTCTAATTTGTCAACAGTAACTAAGTTTCCATAAGGTTTTTTTTCACAAACTAAATTATAACTGTTCGAGTCACCGTCTCCCAAGTATTTTAAATATCGAACACCTCGAGTTTGTTCTGACCGTGAAAAAATTGTAAGCACACCTTTACCTTCCATGCCGCCACTTGAGCCACTATAATTTTTTATGCAGTCCCTCTTCTTTACACACAGTTTTATTTAAAGTACACTTTTGGCAATATTTGGTCAAACACTCAACATCTATTACTTTTCCACTATCAAATGATGTTGTAGTCACTACACCATTTAGCGAAGTATGCCCCCTACGCTGCCAGGTGCCGTCAAAGCATGCTGCAATATCCGTTAGCCCTTCATTTTCTTTTACTGCATCTAATGCAGCTTCACGCATTGAATTCTCACTAACAACAGTAATAGCATTGGCTATGTGCTTATTGTGGATTTTGAAGCGATTGTTTGGAGGTGGCAGATTCATAATAGCGCAAAGAGTCCTACAGCTGCTTCACCTTTTCCGATAGCCCGTAATCCATAAACATACCTGGTATTAATTTCATAAAGTCTATGTTTGGTAAGTTTAGAAGACATAGCTGTCTTGATTTCCATGCACTGTATGCATTTCAGAACAAGGTTAGTGGGCTAAACATTTTCTAAGTATTTTATTTTCTTCCAGAACAACAGAATTCTCCGCACCACAATATTTACATTTTACAAATCCCCTTATAAGCTCAGAAACAATGTCTAGGTTTTATAATTATATTTTGGCCTACCTGAAGGTTCTCAGTTTGAGAATTGTCAATAAATTCTGGGATATAAGCCAATTTCTTTTTAGAACTTGAAATAGGTTTTGTAGTAGTTGGCAAATCAGTAGTCAGCCTAGGTGAAGCTTCATTAGAATCAGTATTTTGTTCACAGGTTATATCACTACACTGTCTGCCACTAAAATTAGTATCTGTAACATATTGATTGCCTCTAAAATTTCCTTTTCCAAGATGATTTAGCTCGTGGCATTGTAATGTATCACTTAGAAAACACTCAACAATCAAAACTAAACACTTGAATTGAAAATTAATCATCAAAACACAATCAGAATGGTAAACAAAACAGCAGGGAAAGTACAATCCAGTCAATTAGAAGAATACAGTACAGTCACGACAAACTACAGCTGACTGCTTTATTAGTAAAACAGTACTATATAACATACATAAGAGGCATGCAAGCAGTTCTCTGTCATGGAGCGCGCAAACTTGGTGTGCATACAATCTTTTATAATTTATTTTTCAATAATAAATAATATTTTACTATGCATGTATTATATATATTTTTACTCAGGAAAACTCAGAGAAAAATATAAAAAAAATAAAAAAAAAATTGAAAAAAAAATTACATTTTCAGTGACATCTCCCCTTAAGCGTAGACAACTTAGTATGACCGCCATTTTAAAACAGTAAGTGATAATTGTTTCAAACTTTATTGAAATTGGTCTTTGTTACACTAACAGTAGTGTACATTTTGAAATTTTTATAACTTCAAACATAAAAGTTTATTTAGTGAAAAACATGGGACAGATGGAAAACTGATCGATACTCGACTCTGCTTTATTTGGAAATTTCTTGTATATTTTTTACTTGAAAAATCAACTGTTGAATGCTGTTCCCTTAGTTACTGGATAGCCTGTATAATGATCCATGGAGTATCGATGTTGCTGAGTAAGTTGCGGTATATAAAAGTTTTTTTTAGTACAAAATTTGTTTTTATTTACCACAGTTTAGACTAGCTAAAGAAAATGGCACTAACGTTGTTATAAACAAGTTGGTTTATAGAAGTTTGTCTTTATTGAATATTCATCCACTGAACTTTTTAAAACCCGTACCTGTAAATTCAGTCACAGCCATTTTACATGAAAAATCAATGTATGTAAATGTACGGAGTGTCGTAACCGCAAATAAAATAAGTAGTCTATGGATCGATCGATACACACAGGGTGTCCTAGAACTCTCTACCAATGTTTTCAGGTATTATTCCTGTATCTAATACAAACCAAAATTTCATAACCAAACTTTGGAGAACTCAATAATTACGCGAATAGCCACCATTTTATTTCTTTCACTTAACTATTTTTAATTTAAGAACGGCTTGGTGTAACGAGTTTACGTTTGGGGTTTAGCTTTATCACCTACCTAAATGCCTAGTTACAGAAACAATTTATGTTTTTTTAAAAGCTTTAATTATAAAATGTCGGCTTCCTAAAAACTTAAAAAATTCAAATATTCAAAAAAGCACAATTATTATATTTTAGTCAGACAATTTAATTACAAATTCAACGATACTACAGTATGTTCCCGAAAATCGGTTCATAAATAAGGGAGATGCGCTTTTAAAACCCCAGTACTAAACAATATCCACTGTGATTATGTGACAGCACTGTTTGTGAGTCACAACAATCAGCTGATTTAATTTAAGCTCCTCTAATCACTGATTATAGTATTACATTGTTGAACTGTGGTTACAATAGCCATACCTATTGCAGGATATAGGTTTATCTTCATTAAAGCACAAGAAAATTAAAAAAAAGTAATTGTTTATAAAGTACAAAACATTTTATTTCAATAACGTTGCTAATTAATCCTTAAGCTTTGTTATTAAGAAATGTACAAAATATATAATAATTTGGATATCTAGAGAAAACTGTACTGACACGGTTCAAAATGTGAAATCAACCTGGCTGTTGAAATAGTGAACACCGATTGTTAAATATTGGACTGACAATTTTTATACAGCATTAGAAATTGGTCTTTTAATAAAACATTGTTTGTTTCTCTGTTTCACTTCAAATTCGTTAGAAATCATATTTAAATCAAATTATTATTTATGTAGATCTTGATCATTTTAATTTTCTTATATTTTAATAAAAAGAAACATAAATCCTATTAAAAACAGTACAAATTAAGTCCTGATACGCCAGGATATATTCCAAACGGATTGAGATATTGATGTACAATCTCCACCATACTTATTAAAGTTCTTTTTTTATTTTATTGAGGATAAACAAATTCCTCCCATTTCAAAACAAAAGGGCAGGGGTAGAAAAGGGTAATTTTAAAATTTCAAAACTGCAACCACTATCTTGTGGCATGTCATTATAAAGGTATATTCAATAGAAACACAATGACACAACTTTTATCCAAATAATCCCTAACATTTTAATGCCAACTAGAAAAAGACGCCTCTTACCAAAACTATCACACTCAAAATTAGATACTACGTAAAGGGATACGCTGGCCTCCTCAGTCCTACTGCAAGATATCACGTATACATTGAGTTGATATGCATAAAAAATTTGACATTGTCACTACGGATTATTATTTGTTTTACTTTATGGAACCAAAAGTTTTGATAGAACTGTCGTAGAGACGGTTTCTTAGTGTCATTGTGTTTCTTTTTAATTGACTTTTAAAAGGAAATGTCACAAGATTGGGATTCCAATTTAAAAATGTAATGTTACTTCCTTCTACGCTTCTTTAAAACAAAGGGGGGGATTATTTTATCCTAAAAAAGATGAAACCATCCAGTAACAAATTCAGAATATTTTGTATATTCTGGATATTAAAAAAATCATTGTTATAAAATGCAATTTAACAGACGAAAAGGCATAACTGCACACGTAGGGTACCCATTCGTTATTAATACACTTTGAAATTGTGACACGAGATACTTAGGGCAACAAAAACAGAGGACCAGGGTTAACACGACGAGTTCGTCCCTCCATGACTTGAAAATTTTGAGGACAGAAACGAGCGTAACCCGTTTGAAACCATTACAAACAAAATGACAATGCGATGCATCGAGTACCAAGAGAAATATTGAGGGGATAGCGTGATAAGGTGTAAAACCATTTGTACAATTCCTGGACTGAACTAAGTATATATAATGAACAGGAAATTAAGGATATACAATTGTATACAATTTACAGATATATAAATTTGTCGTTTTGGAAACTAAAATAATTTTAAATATTACAGCTGTGATAGTTTGAGCTTCTGCCCCACAAGCGCAGATAGGTTATTTTGTTGAAATATTGCATGACTACTAAAATAATATACAACTCAAAAAATTCTACATCGGTTTTAAAATTTCCATTTCTCTCCATCATAACCGCTCTCAATAATAAAACTATGAACTTCCGTTAGGATTCCTCCCACTGGTATAAATAGTTTCTGTGCTACAGAAATATCTGGAGTCACCCACACAAATATTATGGCATGTTGATAAGAATTTTAATTATTTCATTGATGCACGACACAGTATCACTTTCGCATAGTTTGCTAGTTTCTGAGATGAAAGGAGATTTTATACTACATATTTTGAGTCAATGAAACGACGCCCTCAAATCGGAGACAGTTACAATTATTTAGTGCCACATCTGAGATGAAATGAATGTAAATGCCAAACTGAATTGCAATAAATTGGTCTTGAGCAGTTGATGAGATATAAGTAATTAGTAATAAAGAGTATAAACAGTAAGGCAAAGGGCAGGAAGTCACAAACCGTTCCAGTGTCTCAGTAACAAACTCTGAGATAATATTAACGTCTGTGTAAATTAAATGGTATTTGTTTTAATACTTTTCGGGTAATTAAATAATTTCGGATCAGTGGATGGAATCGAGGAGCGATATTGATTTAGTTAACGAGTAATATAAATATCTACAAAATATTCTGGTAACTTAAAATAATTTGAGGAGCTATTATAAGGTACTAATAAGATATTAGTGTACGGCAAATTTACAAATGTAACATATAAATTATAAGAAAGTAGCATCGAAAAGTTAATTTGAAAAAAAAAAAAAAAATATTTACTTGGATTCATTCAGTTTTCAATATTAATCATAGTGTTATTGCAAATTAATATTGCCATGACTTCAGACACTTCAAATGCAAACACATTTAAGAAAATATTACAATATGAGTATCTATATTTACTTTTCATTGGAATTGTTATTGACTGTCGTGAAAATATCGGGTTTGAGTGACACATAAAAAAGCCTATAGGTTATTCCGACGTTTAAACTGCGTCCGTGCAACATTTCAATTAAATTGTTTCACTAGATTTTGACTGAAGAACGTAGAACTATGTAAAGTATAACATTAAAAATATTAGTACAATTTATTTGTTGCCATATTTTTAAGTTTTGAGAGAATAAATATTTACTACGGGAAAATCTTGGTCGCAGACAGCGGGGGCAGATTTAATTTTTAAGTGGCAAACATATGGCGTTACAATTTAAACTAGTAGTTTAATTGCCTGATTAATAAAAAAGTATACAGTTGGTAGATTAAAACAGCTGTTTAGCACACATAAACGGAAAGTCATGGTTTGTGACCGTGAATAAGACTATAAGTGTAGCTTTAACTGTACACTACTCTACTGCCGCCCGCGCCTTGTCGAGGAACATCCATTAACAACTGGTGCAGTAATTGAGTTCTGTGCGTACTTGTTTGTGAACAGTGCAATCATCAACTTATTAGTCCCGCAGGCGCTGAATACACACACTCGTTTTGGCGGTGCAGTGGTTAGTTCCGCTGTTCGTATAACCCGCTAGATCCGAACAAAACAGGGATAGCTAGTGTTTCAACGCTTACGGTCTAAACATCATAAGCTACATTTACAAAATCACTGAAAAGTAAAATACTACAAAGTACCCGTAGTGCGATATTTTATAGTAATTATGAGTGTGACATCTTTTAATACTTTAAGTAGGAAAAATGATAGTTCACCCTGATAATACGAATAGCTTACCGGTTCTATTCTACTCTGTATATTAGGGACATAAATGCTGCATCAAGCAAATGCAATAAAATCATTGAAGTTTTTCTAGTACAGTATGTCCAATTAAATAGTTACTTTTTCAGAAATTATCAAACTCCTTAAGAAAGATTGATGTGTCCAAAGGGGAAATTCAATAATTTCAAACAAGTTCTGTTTTTTTTCCAATTTTCAAACATTACGTTCTATAATAATTTAATGTTTCTGAAAAACTAAAAATACACCTGCAAATTAATAATATATAAGCTTCTACAGCATTTCCTCACCTAGACGTTATCCCTACTCATACGGGCGTGATATAAACCACCGAAAATCGTCTTTCAATAAGCACATCAGTTAATATTCAATTAGAACATTTGATCTCAAATGGTTCTCAACATTGAGCAAACAACAAACGATTTGTCTACCAGCTGAATTAGAGGCTCAGTAAAACTGACAGGAAATTCATATGTCGACAAGATCGCTATGTTCGACCGATCAATACAACTGAAACATTAACTGTCCGTTATTTATCCTTGTGACACACCAATATTGATACACGTTATTGTCTGATTTTATCTGCTTGTGCGATGTAATATAAACTGGTTGGTCCGCATTTTTGTGTATGCCACGCGTCGTAAAACTTGCTCACCACATCAAACACTTTTAATTCAATTTCAGACATCGTTAAAATGTACAACAAAAGTAAAACAAAACAAAAATAAGTTTGTTCATAAACGAATTATAAAACCAATACAACTAAGTAAATATTTTAAAATAATGACTTGGAATATCACAACTAAGTATAAAAATTAATATAAAAGTATACTACTTAGTTGTTGTGTAAATATGGATCTGTATACATTATTATGATATTTCGGAAGTTTACAGAAAAATATGACTCTAGAATTTAAGGACGAGCAACCGTGAGAGACCACACATACCATGTCGTACGTGACATGCTGGTAGATTCTTGGTTAGTGTTCGTAGACAGCGTCTTCTACATTTCAGACATTTACCAACGTTATGTTTTATAAGGGTGGTAAACATTCAAAGGAAAATGTCCGAAATCCTCATAAACTCTCAAAACAACCATCGTCAATGGAAAAAAATCCTCCGCGTGTATGCTATGCTGCTATTTTAATATTACTACTTCTGTCGGACCTTTTGCTCATTACATGCCGAATTCCAATATTTTTTGCTATGCTCGGTTTTAACAACCTACATTGATTATACATCCGCAATAAACAGTCACAAATACGTATCTGCATTCAATACAGGTTTCTAAAACTATGTAGCCTACTAACATTGAGTTGCTAAGATATTTTAACAACAATTAGCAAGTCTTACTGATTAATAAGTTATAGATTACAGAAATGAAAAGAAAGAATGAGTATTCGTAACGATAGCATTATAAATATGTCACGATTTTCTATTGGTTGCCTTATTATAATTCGAGTCAATTTGGTAAAAACGGGGTCAAAAAACATTGTAAGGGAAAAAAACTGAAATTAAATATAAAACCTCTCTATATTTTGTCAAATTAGACTTCTCCAAGAGGGGAAAAAGATTGTATAAATACTAAAAAAAATACAATAAGCAAAACAAATATCACATGTTTAATAAAACTAATTTTGAATATGTACAACGAATATTAATCACTAAAATAATTTTGTATGTTGATAGTATAATTTTATTAAATTTGAAATTTAAATTGTTTATTCTATATTAATAACTATCCATATTTAAAATTTAGATCATCAGGTTGATACTTTTTTAAACCCTCCGATGAACTATTTCTAAATTATTAATTTAAATATAATGTTGATTTTTAATGTTGTTAATATCTTTGAAAGAAAAGCGTTCATATACGAGGTTAGTTGTTTTTTATGTCCCATTGCATGGGCCGAAAAAGGATTGGATTTAATTTTAAGTGTTGTGCATATCTTAGACTTTTGTTCAAGCTAATGTGCAATGGAGATACTGTCTGTTCAATGTAATATTTTGAACAGTTTTTACACGACAATTTGTAAATTACATTCACAAGTTATTTAATGATTACCGGATAATTTCTTTTTGTTGAACGAATAATAATAATTATTATTCACACTGACGGTGAGACACAACACAAATGAGTGAATACTAATGAAGACTTAACACCTTTGTTGTCCGTTCCACATAACTCAAAGTCAGGCCTCATCACAAATTTATTGGATAACACAGGGTATTAAAGTATATTTGTCATTCTGCATTTTTTTTCCTTATTAGATTATTACGCGATAAATGTTCAAAAGTTGGTTCAACACTGTCCGAAATATTAATGGCTAAAACTTAGAATAGATATCCGCGATACGAAATCATACGACGGAACAGAGATGGAAAGGAAGTCAAGGGTTACTTACTTACATATTGATATGGGTTTTGGGATTGACTGCCTTACAACATTATAATTTCTTTACTTAGTATCTTTAGTATTTTATATCACATTAATTGTACAGTTTAGAGATAGCGTTCAGTGAATGATGTTGGTTATACAAAGTGTCGAACATTTATAATTCCTTACTACTGATGGCAAAAGATAATTTTTAGCCTTTTAAGTTGCATTACTTTTCAAATAGTATATAAAAGATCTCCTTTGCAGAGCGATATGTAATATAGTAGAGACTATCTCGCAGGGTATCCGTCACATCTGTTCCTCATGAATTTCAAAAGTTTCATTCTTTTTCATCAATTTTTTTTTTTGGCGTTTGCAATAACTGGATTTTGTAGAGCTTACAACGATTATTAGTTAAAATTTACATACCTAATTATATTAAATATTAATATGTACGCTATATACGCACACACATAAATACTATACTGTATATGGGTACAACTTTTAGGGCTACTGGGTAAAGCCTCATACTTCATGTTGTTATTCATCAGAAATACTTTTGTTGTGTTTTTGTTATGTTATAAACACAACATCAAAAAAATCATCGATTCTGGTTTTAATCGGGATTGCCGATGGCTGAGTGGTCTAAGACGTTGGACTTTGAGATAGTGCAGGTTCGAATCCTGTCTGAGACCGTTGTACTTTTTATCAGTACCATCGATCTTCTACTGTATCGACTCTCCCCCTTATTCTGTTTGGTGAGATCCTCGCACAGGCCAGTGGCCTATGAGGACGGGCAGAATAAGGCATAAAAGGAGATCGGCTTCTCCTTTAAAAAAAACTTTTACTGCACTTTTTCTTTTAGTTGCTGCAATGCTGTCACAATGATTGTTTATTTATTATGGTGTTTTATCAAGAAATAATTTACCTTAATTAACATCAAAACATAAGTAGTAGATCGCAGAGGACATGCTAGTTAGTAGTAGGTATATAAAGGAAATGCAAACCACGCATATGTTACACAAAATATTTCGGTTAAATAAATCAAATTCATTATTTTTCAATAATTTGTTTTACTAAATCTAAATATATGTACTATAAATATTTTATAGTAAAAATTAAATATTATTATATATTAAAAATTAAATACTATTTTATATTAAAAATTACATACCACTGTAACTAAAATTAAGAGTCCACTAATTAATTATATTGTACTTAAATAAATTATGTTGTAATGGTTTACTAAGTAGTTATCAGAGCCTTCCATAATATGAGCTTATAACATGCATTGAAGCTTAGCGTTGTAGTTGCGGCTTTGTAGATGCAGGCGCTTTTTCTTTGTAAATATTTTCTAATACTGTAGTTCCGATATATAACATTTTCTACATAGCCTATGTATTTTGTGTCAGAAACGAGCACAAGGACAAAATTCTGGAGCTATTTATTCACCACACCTGTTCGAGTACGACAAATAAATAACAAATAGTAGACCTATAGACGGGGCTTCATGGGCAGATAATATTTTATTATGTTGGACTATCATAATGCAGTAAACTGTACGTTAAGTTACCAAGAATGGATCAAATTACATTTATAATAATAAATAAATATGTATTTAAACATTCTAATATTTCTCAGATACATTGATTTTCAAAACAATTCATATCATGCTTAAGTATTAACTTAAAAACAATACAAATACTTTAAAATAAATTATGACAAACAAACCAAAATACCACAATAAAGCTATACTAGCGAATAAAGGATTAATTAACAAATAATTATAATAAATTAATATATGAATACCGAGATCACATTTTCATTTGTAATAACAATACGTCAGTAACTATACCTATATTAGTTTTTTTTTTAACTCGAGAGGCATATTTTCATTAAGACATGGAAGAAAACGCTTGAGAACGCTTAGACAAAGTACAAAACACTTCTTCTCAGATTTATTCTCAGCATGCAGACGTATTCTTTTCTCATCCTTCATGTTCAAACACGTATATTCATTCATCACCAATACCATGTTTTATGGTTATTTAATTGTTTGTAATAGTTATATAAACCATAGTGTAGTGCAAATATACCTCAGAACAAAAAAGCTATTAAACAATATGGAGTACTAGGGCTTGTGAATTATTAGGCCTACTGTATAACACCAAGCATAACCAGAATCCCAGTCTCGTATCCAAGCATAAGGATTATATATAAACATATGAAATTACATTCAACACGGTTATTATTTTTTTATTATCTCCTTTCTCCAAACTATCTCCATTGTATATGTGTATCACGTCGTTGCTTTTTTATATGACGCTCATTTATGTGACTATACATTTATATTAAAACTCCCGTCTTAGTTGAAGTTGACCTACGATAGTTGTTTTCGGCTGAAGTTACATAGATAGGATATTCTTTAACCAACCAGTAGCTATAACAGCTTTAATCTACAAACAAGCCGTGTTTGTAGTGTGTCGGTAAAACAGTAACAGTGTCGATAACAATGTAGCAACAGTCGACACTATTCCTAACTACTGTATTCTAAATAACTTCCTGTTTAATACAATTACTCTAGACACGACTTGTTTAACATAATTGGCATCGAGATATTCCTAAAATAGTTATAGTGATATAACAATATACTAACGAGGGAGGTGAAGTTGATATTACAAATTGTTTACGGTTTGTTACTTTCTATTTTTGCAACTCATTTCCTTCTATTCGAGCTCAAAATACATTGAAGACATGAAAGAAACCGAACACAAGGAGAAACCTTTCACAAAGTAAAAGTCATTTTCTCAAAGAATCCGTCGCATTGTAGGAGTTCTAGTTCATTGAATATTTTACAGCATAATTTAATGGGGCTTTCAAAGAAGACAATACTATTCCTGGCGTAAAAGATTAGTATATACGACAATAATTTAAATCACAATACAAATTATTTTATTATACCCATTGTATTGTATTCGTGGTTTTTTTGTTTTGTTTAAATACTACAGTAAATAAAACGCTGCACTACAACCACGGATACAGCACATATGATGTTGTAGTGAAAGATACCTACAGAATTATATATTGTAAAGAGACATTCTTAAGGTATTCTCTTTTGTAGTATGATTGATGAATATAATGCCTCTCAATTGGATCTTAAACTGTTACGCGTATTTCACAGCAAAATATACAGCTTAATAATATTTTATACTATTTCATCTCAATTTCATCAACTCTATTTCATTATAATTTTACATTAGTTCATGTTATGGAGAAGATGAATTATTTTATTAGTTGTTGCAATACGTCAAGTTGATTGTGATGATCCGCGAAAAAAATCCTTGGGAAAATATTCTAGATCAAACATTAAAAATAAAGATAGATCTGCAAGATGTCCAACTACTTACTATAAAAAAGACGCAGAAAAAACAATCAAATGGAACAAATGTTAGAATAAACTTTGTATTCTGTTTGACTTTCTGTACTTACAGCACAAAAATATTTTTATTTTAAAGACGTTTTAAGTTACAGCATTGTTTGATACACACATTAAGTAAGTATAATAATACAGATGCCAAGTATTATGCCGACTACAGTAACAAATAGCGACAGTTTAAAACTTTCAATACAAAATTTAATAGAAAACAGTGGTTTAACTAATGCAAAATAAATTTTAGAAACGCCCAATCGAATTTTAAAACGAATTATATTAAATTTGTTAACAATTTAATTATTAGGTATAGTATACAACTGAATTCGAACACCAGTAGCTTTGATACCTTGCAAATGTTGGTAACAATGGAATTCGGCGTTATCTAATCACATGATTCAATAATTAGAGTATGTGTTGATTTAAACATATGATTTGTGCAATAATGCGTATTTTAAATGTATGATTCATAGTCAACCATGAATATAAGTGTTAAGTGAATCATTTCGAAGATTGTGTTGAACTGCATTAACTGACAGTATTTATAGAGGCAGTACCTCCAATTATCATATAGCCTGCTACTGTAGTGAAAAGCATATACGTTCTGAGCATTCATCTTAATTATTGTATTCCCCATTTCTTTATTAGGATAGTTTACTACCGAGATTTTGGTCATGAGTGAATTTTAAATTTGATTTGATATATATACAAGTAAAACAATATGTTGCTCCCAAATGTTTGTTCCATATTCCTTTACTAAAAATATATCACATTAAGGGGGAAATATCAACCAGTAAACCGTATATTTGTCAACCCACGTTTTATTTTCTATCTGCAACTGTTCAGCTTTGGTGGGGGGAGTGGAGGGGGATACCTGAACATCCTGTATATACTGTAATAGACTATACATAAAACCTCACCGTGTAGTACATACGTTAAAGAATCAAATGAGTACGAAGGGTATCGCACTGTTCGCTTATGATAGATGTGAGGGTATTGTTTTATTTGGGAAATAACGCGAAATTCGATGTTAAGTGTTAGTGAAGAATGTAATCTGGCGTTAGCTTTGGATCTTGACACGCTGTAATATTCAGTTCTAGAAGGAATTTAATGGAAATCCTTCACCCATATTATTGAACAGAGATTGCTAGACGTTAAACGGAAATTACAGTACAAGTTGAAGAGTATTCTATTCCGGCATAACTATACAGCTTTGGACTGTTTCAAAGTAAAATATAATTTCCGTATTTAAGTTTCACACACTACTGTCATAAACAATACAACAAACATAAACATTAACCCTTTTTTACTAAAAACACTTTGACACATAGATCACAACAATCGTTCAGTAAATAATGTAAATATAAGCTTTTAACGGTTGTAGTAATGCACAGTTCGTGATGGCGCATAGAATATAATTTTACCACGTAATAACAATTAAAAGATTACATCTGCATTATATGTAGGCCGATTTTTATGATATACGTGTAAAAATTTTAAATAAAGCAATTTTTTTTTGTTCTTAAAAAATGTCTATGGTTTTTATAATCTTATTGGTTTTAACTTATTACGCGCTAAGAACTTCAAACATTCGCCATCTGTGAACGTAATATGATAATATAATTTAATGTTTTATTGAGAGCAGGCTGCACTAAATAACTGTAACAAATTTGAGTTTTTTATCTTCACAGATTTCTAAAATAAAAATAAAATCACCATACATACAGACAAGACGGTAAACTCAAAGAGATAGACTATACGTTTATTTTCCAAAGACAAGTTATTTTCCCCTTCAGCTCTCAACCAGCCCCGGCAGTCAAAGCAAGCACACCCTTGTTGAGGCCAGCAAGAACCTCTGATAGGGAACGAACCCCAACAAAAAGTCATCTCCCGCAGCTGACTAGACCTATCGAATCATCTTTGCGCCCCAGAATCTTGACATTTGCGGTTAGTGATGGGCCGCTCCTGGACATCCATAAGTTTGCCCAGATTTACGTGATACATCGGTTTTTGCTGTGCCCAGTGGTATGTTCAACTGGAAGGTATAAACCAGCCAAAAATGATGCCTGCTGGGTGAAAAAAACCATATCTTATAACACAGTTGAATTTAATTATTGGACTCGTATTATTTTTTACTCTCTGTTGTGTACCTATATGGTTATCTCATATGCTCTGAGAATTTAGTCAAGGTATCTCCGTGATCACATTGATACGTTACAATATATGCATGTACATGTGATAAAAAACTGTATCAATCTATGGTTTATTATTTGCCGACAATTCAATTTATATAATCTCTTTAATAACTTTTTAGCATCACAACATCTTTCGCACATTTTAATTAACTTCGCAGGAAGTTTCACTAACACTACTTGGCTGAGCGTCTGTTTTCAAAGTTATGTTGACAGGTATTACTGATGAAAAATGGGATGACGGAGCATGGATTTCATGTATGGTTAATACAAAGTTTATATGAACCCAAATTCTAACTACCTCTTAAGAAAAAGATGTGTTAGAGATTTTACACTAACTTTGCTAAGACTTAGAGTCTTGAAATTTTAAACGTATTTCAAAAATATAGAAGACAACGTATATGGTTTAATATAATCAAGACAGTACTCAATCAATACTAGAGATTAGTGTCTCCCACCAGTTTATGATGACTAATACACTGTTCGAGATAGGATTGCTATACCTGTGAGTTGCTATACCTTCTCTACCAAACACATTATTTGCATCACTGCGGATAGAGGCATTTATAATTAAAATAAAATTTCAAATGTACAAATTCGGTTCTTTTTTTACTTTTGTATTTATTTTTCTGAAATTTTCCTTGGGATCATATTGACGTTGGACTCAATATAACACAACAAACTTTTGATCAGATTTCACATGCTCAAGATCAATTTTAGTTTAGTAGTATTTTTGATTTTTTTACTTAAACTTAGGCTCACTAAGCACTGCATGCACATAACGTAGATGAGTGTTCTAACTTGTCCGCAAAAAATAATTCATTTGTTGTAAATAGTTCAACGTATGGATTAACATTTTAATATCGGTTGTTACTCATCCTTTATCATGAGGCTTCCGATAGTCTTTTCAAATTTGTTTTCTATGCCAAACCGAATCAAGAGCACAATTGAGAACTAATAACAGGTGGCCTCTTATAACGGAAGCGGAAATAAGGTGATAACCCATTAACCAAGACTTCAACATCTGTCATCGTCAACAATGTGTCTGTCAGCCGTGACCCAGTCCAGCAGTGATTGGTGATTCCACTGGAGTTGGGGAGTTTATAAGCGGTCTCAAGTGAGTTTGAATAAACCACCCAATCAATATTAATTTCGCCAGCAATTACCGAGTTAGCTTTATAATAAAGAACAAATTTTTGTAGACACCCAGCCATTTTATAGGTAAACTCTTCACTCGGAGAAGGATACGCATAGACATATCAACCTCTATAGACGGACCAAAGTACAATTTATCGCCTATGATATCAAAGATTATTTCCTCAGATAATAAATGCAATGTTTAATTTCATTTTTACAGTACACAAGCAAGGAATTCACCCGATTTATGATGAACTCACCTAAAACTGGTAACCACCAAGATGTAGCCATTAAAATGCATATTGCCTGTTTCTTAAATGATCCAAACATGCTCAGTTATTATTAGGATGTGAGGGTCCTCATTTGAAAGCAATCAAGACAATCAGCTTTTCCCCTAATATACTGAATATTGAGGTGAAAGACTACAACAACTTTCAGCGAAATTCTTATCACGCAAATTTATAGTAATTAAGATTTCGATAATAAATATACCTTACACATGACAATGGTTTTGGTTATTATTTCTTAAAAAGAATGAATGTACAGGAATGTTACAGAAACCATCCAAATTACTTGTTAAGTTTAGATCAACTACATATACATAGTCTCGTCCAGTGCAATGGCGGTATTCAACGAAAGATTCATGTTACGTCCTGGACAGAACCCTCACACACTGCCAGCCCACTGATTGATCCTCAAGACGTCTTAAGTGGCTCCGCAGGGACTTGAGCACCGGTAGCGCATCGATGGACGACGGAGAGGGAATCCGTCGCAGATTGAAGAGGCAATGATGAAAGCTTTGATGGCGATGAGCCCTCCACATCAGGGGGTTCCACTATTATCAGACAGACCGGAGACCATCGCTATCCTGTAAGGTGTAGATTGTGCCGAGTAAATTGTGCACGTTGAAGTTTTATCGTCAATACGCCTCGAAATAGTAGAAGGAGAAAGGCGGCTGAACACAGAATTTCAGCAGCGCCTTCCATGCATTCTTTGATGAGTTCCCCGTCTCAAAAAAGGTTCGACTTCATTGAAATTTATTCAGCTATAACGTAGCTTACTTAACACAAGCTTCTGTCTCAACTGTTCACGTTTTGAATATAAACTGCTAATTTTAAAGTTTTTTTCTTCAAATCGCACACTTTACCACTCCGAACTTATCTTTGTAACAAATTAAATTTTGCAGCCTGTTTAGTTTCGAAATGCCGCTTAAAGTTATACTCTTTCCTCACAATAACTTATTCGTTGCAAACCAAACATATTGTTTTCTGCCTAACTTGTACAAATTAAAAAGGGCCAGTCCAACGTTCATGGAGACACATCTCACCTCGCCCACTTTAAATGTTTTACTAAATCTAGCTATGGCTTCATAAAGTTCAAATTGTTAATACATGAAAGAGCGCACACGCCCCACCGACACTGAAGGCAGACAAAATGGTCGGTGATCTAGGTCGATCCCGCGGCAGTCGGCAAGCAATCTTCAGTGTCTACGAACACTACAGTGTATAGAGATTTTTCTGCGAATAAAACACATTCTTACTTATACAAAATATAGCTCAACATTTATATAAATAAATGGATAAATGAATCGTCCTTGAACGGAAAATATTATATTTTACTGTACAAATACTCAATTTTTAAAATGTTATTTTTAAATTATGTGTAGACGTTTGTGGCCCGCGAACCTCATATTAAATCAATATAATTTCGTACAAGAGAATAGCGCGATTACACGCTTTTGATTACCACAAGATAACAAAGATGATATGGAAATGAAGTTAAAACGGATTTGTAATAGTACGACGATGATTATACGATGAGAAGATTAGAGTTTCATCACTCGATTACAGAGCGGATGTACCAGGCTTGTCATCTTCTTATCCCAATTCTATTATATGACGACAATATACTTTACGAGATACAACAACTTGTTGCTTGATTTCCTACACAAAGACAAATAAAATAATGCCTCTTGTTCATAAAAATCATGGCTAACCTACTGACACACTGTGTTTTCACATACAGGTTCTAGATTGAAAGCCAAATTGTAATATGATTTCTCTTAAAGTAGTCAAGCAGGGTATAATTATAAGCTCAAATATTAATATCATATACGAGGTATGTTAATCTGTTGATATAATTTATACGAATACGAAAAATTACCAAAACATATGAGAAATATCAAAAAATGTGTCTACAGGGTTTGTTGTTTTAGTATACTGCTCTACCGTATCAGTATATCAGACCATTTCACTCACTACCCCTATATCGGAAAATATTGTGTTCAAGAGTAACCCTGCATTTTTAAAGATCACAAGAACATCATTTTCAGATCTGTTAAATGGCCCAAAATGATACAAGGGGGTCGGTGTTGCAAAAACTTTCAATGTAAACATAAGTCGTGATTATTTTCTTTTTTATTTGAGAGGTTGGACAAACATTTCTGTATGTCTCTCCACACGGTGTCTGGACAACTAAATGGCCTACAGACTTGAAAATTTGCATGAAGCTTTATTTCCAAATAGACAATATTGAGTTTAATGATGGTGCATGTATCTCGATCAGATTTGGCTGAGCGTTAGCGAACATTTTTACATTGGTCTTAGATGTAACCATAATGACAACGAGAAAATCGGAAAATAAATAATGTTGTAAACTGAGTACAATGATACGTCGCGACGATTAAGCATGTGACATGTAGACTTTTAAAATTTTGCATACAACCTCAGCGATGCCTATTTTTTCTAGCATTACATAAAAACCAGCATTAAGTACCTATTGAGTGTCCACAGTAACATCCATAATACAGTGACTGGATATGAACGAATAATTAACTATGTAATGTGAAAAATATTCAAGATCATAAAATGGGAGGAGGAAGATAATTGGAAAGATTTAAAGTTCCCCAGGCGCAGCGCTCTCCGATTACTGCAAAGCTACATTGCACTATTAATAGAAACTGTAAAAATTAAATGAAACACTAGAAATTACTTTGTAAATTCCACAAATTCTTGTAATTCAGTATTACAACACTACATAAGTCTGTACTGATTGTGTACAAAGGTAGACCGGTTATGGAGTGCCTGGATGTTTCATACTTGTGTAATGCAATGAGCAGTTTTATGCCAGGTTAAGTTACCTCCGACTGAAGTAAATTGAGTGAAAAAGGACCAGTTAGCGTAAACAGAAATCTCATATTAAAGTGTATATATAAAGAGGAGAGCCAGGTTAGTTATCTTTCACTGCAGTAAAGTGAGCTATAAAGATTCAATTATCATAAACTGCAGTCTCAGATTAATGTGTATCACTGAAGAGAACAGCCAAGTTAGTTAAACCCCACTGAAGTAAATTGAGTAAGAAAGAAGCAATTATCGTAAACACCAGTCTCATATTAACGTGTATTAATGAAGAGCAGGAGACATAGGTTAGTTACCTCCAACTAAAGTAAAGTGAGTGGGAAAGAATCAGTTAGCGTTAACTGCAGTCTCAGACTAAAGTGATTGCTGATCGCTCGTCACTTTAATGACAACTGCTTAGTCAATAAGGAGGAGAGCCAGGTTAATTACCTCCGACTGATGTAAAGTGAGTGGGAAAGAATCAGTTAGCGTTAACTGCAGTCTCAGACTAAAGTGATTGCTGATGGCACGTTACTTTAATGACAACTGCTTAGTCAATAAGGAGGAGAGAAAGGTTAGTTACCTCCAACTAAAGTAAAGTGAGTGGGAAAGAATCAGTTAGCGTTAACTGCAGTCTCAGACTAAAATGATTGCTGATCGCTCGTTACTTTAATGACAACTGCTTAGTCAATAAGGAGGAGGAGAGCCAGGTTAGTTACCTCCGACTGGAGTAAAGTGAGTGGGAAAGGACTAGTTAGCGTTAACTGCAGTCTCAGACTAAAGTGATTGCTGATGCCTTGTTACTTTAATGGCAACTGCTTAGTCAATAAGGAGAAGAGCCAGGTTAGTTACCTCGGACTGAAGTAAAGTGAGTAGGAAAGAACTAGTTATCGTTAACTGCAGTCTCAGACTAAAGTGACTGCTGATGGCTCGTTACTTTAATGACAACTGCTTAGTCAATAAGGAGGAGAGCCAGGTTGAGGAGAGCCAGGTTAGTTACCTCAGACTGAAGTAAAGTGAGTAGGAAAGAACTAGTTAGCGTTAACTGCAGTCTCAGACTAAAGTGACTGCTGATGGCTCGTTACTTTAATGACAACTGCTTAGTCAATAAGGAGGAGAGCCAGGTTAGTTACCTCAGACTGAAGTAAAGTGAGTAGGAAAGAACTAGTTAGCGTTAACTGCAGTCTCAGACTAAAGTGACTGCTGATGGCTCGTTACTTTAATGACAACTGCTTAGTCTAAGGGCTCTTCAGCGTCTAAATAATGTGTTTCCTCTACCCTAGCCTTTGTTTCCTCTAACGAGTTTGGCTCTGTCACCAGTACTTGTACTTATTAACTGGGTTTGTAAATAGAAGTTGAAAATAAATTCAACTATTTAATGCACATAATACGAAATAACGTTTTCTTGTCGCAATATATTTTTTACATTTTATTAATAATTTTACTTTGAGAGTTTAAAATAAAGTTGGTAAACACACATATACATATTGTAATTTGTTACTGTATAAATAAAACTTTCCAGAAAGGTTAACCACTAAAAGAATACAGTTACAAGATTATCTAGAATTGAAAACGCAGTACTTTGAAATTTATTAATTTCAGATAAACCGATATTATTAGGTCAGTTCGGTAAATCTTTGGTTGACCTTTTGGGCAAAAAAATCCTAAGAATACCACGTTACTTCAAAGGAATTGGGAGAGAATCAGGGAAATGAGAATATTTTTGAAACTTAGTTGTATCCTCTACCTTCTGTTTTTAAATAATAGTAATGGTAGCTTACAAAATAAGCTACCGGAATATATTCCACGTAAAAATGTATGAAAATATATCAATTTATGTAAAACTACAAAAAGTACGACGATTAGATAAAATAAAAATTAGCGATCGTCTGTTTGCCGCGGAGCAGCTAATGTCCGCAGAACCAGCAGGCACGCTGGCTTAAATTAGAGACACAGAAAATATGCATTTCAAAAAAATTTATTTATAAACCATGTTTTTTTCTTATTGTATATTTTTAAATAGTTTTTACACTCAAAGAACTACAAAAACACATTTTAGCAATCGGTAATTTGTGGATAAGCCGACGTCCGTGAATAAATTTGGATTAGAAATTCAGCTCCAACACATCACTGTGTGAATTCGTGATTTTTCAAGCGTATCTTAAACACTGGTTAGTATCGGAATCGAGTGAAAAGTATCGCGGTATGGAGTATCAGAGCCACTCCATAGTAAAAATTCCAGGGATCTGCACAATTAACACGTTTCCAGATTCTCAAAGTTGCTGGCTGCCCTGGTTTTAGTCCTGCGGATTTATCATAGCTCCGAATATATCCCACTGGCGGTCAATAACTGAAGAATGCACCAGAAAGTTATCTGCAACGGAAGTTCTTGAAGTGCGGTTTATCGTGATCTGTAGAACAAGTAGATACCAGTGAAGAACAGTACCTTCCACAGTTGCTTCCAGAATACGAGCACAATTAACGTTACCAGTTACTCGCTCTTAAATATTTTGTTTACTTTTAAGATAATGCAATAGAATCACCCCATCACAACTACAAAGAAAATAAACACACGAAGCATGCTTCAAGTCAAAATTTGCTCGTTAGAGTATAATAATGGACTACGGTTCCTCTTTACTAGTAATGGTTAAACACACGGCAACGCTCCTCATACATGTTGGACTTTATGGTTTGAACATTTCGAATTGTCCGATCAATCATCACGTGTTCCAGGAAGTCGTTCAGATGAATAGTTAGTTGATCGGAGAACTGATGGGATTTCCACTAGCTGTCCTCTAGCCAATGCCGCTGTGATGCCGACAAAATGACGTGCGTCTAAGATTCGGCCAGCTTGACGTCTACGGACTGACAAGTACAGTTGCGAGATAAGTTCACAACTACTGCCGCATCATTTCAACAAGATAAGCAATTTTACACGCGACAAACTGCCGCAAGTACTTGTTACAGTTGAATTACTGGTTGTTGCGGTGATCATTATGAAGACTGTTACTGCACAGCAATGTTTATAATTGAAATTTTAATGGCCGACACTGCTCCCAGTTCATCCAAACAACTGTTCGACAGTAGTTGCGGGAACGCTCACCGATTCTCTTGCGTCCGTTTAAAATTATTTTTACTGTCGGACACAACACTTATGCTATTGTCTGCCAATGTAAACGTAGTCAGTTCAGGAGAGGATTGGACCACCAACTTCAGACATTAAATTTTCTTCCTGTCGCTCAGTCTTCAGCTCGTTCTGTCATTGCTGTGCATCAATCATACCGGACTTAAACGCCCCGGGTTAAATCCCTTATGCACCTTTCAAACAGATGTCAATACTCACTGAACCGAACTCTAAGCCTGTAAGGTGAACACTTACATTTTAGATCTGTACAATCTACCACACGTCCTTTCAAAATGATATTTTCACGCAAGAATAAGAGATGTACAACTTGGTCCAGAGACCCCATTTCGATAACCAAATAAAACTTAACAAAAAAATACCGCTTGTATCGAGGTCACTACCGCTTTGCGGTTGTGCCGCTTTACCGCTTAAGCTGCGCGCCAAATGGGTCGGCACGGACGGTAGGTACGGGATTTTTCAAAAGTTAAAAACATTGAATTAAATGAGCATGCGCCCACTGCGTCGGCACGGCTGTCAACGGCGTTCCGCACCTTCGGCATGTCCGATAGAAAGTCCGGAGCTACGAACTGTAGGACACTTCGGGACTGTTGGTACGGCAGTTTCAGCGTTCTACGCAGTCTGCTTTCCGTTGTGCTCGTGGTCAGTTGAAATCCTAAACGCAACAACGATGGATGTTAGTATACTGAGCGTGCTTGTTGAAAAATATGAAGAACTACACAATATGAGACTCCCGGAATATTTTAACAATGTGAAAGGAGAAAAAGTCTGGGAAGAAATAGGAGCTACGATGAAACTACCAGGTTTAAAAAAAAATTTTCTACGACGTCAATAATGTTCTAAGTTAATAGGCATAGATAGGATTAGTCTTTTTCTCTCTATAATTCCGCTTCTAGCATCAGTAATAGTGTTTTAAACTTGGCGTACTGGAGTACTCAAAAAACTTAAGGTCATCTTCCACAAGATCCGGGAAAAAAATGTGAAATTCAGCACAAATCAAAATTTTTCTGTCAATGATATGAATCCAAAACCTTCTCTTTCTTATTTTGTAACATCCACCTCTTCATCCATAAAAACGCACTCACTACCACAATTTCCTCCTCCACATCCATCTTTCAACAGATCCTCTCCCAAACCGACTTGTTTTGCCGGAAGGCGGATGGAGGATAGTGCGGAACGCCCGATCCAGTGCGCGCGCCCCCTCTAAAAAATGTGACGGCCGTACCGACCCAGTGGCCGCGTAGCTTTAATAATAATAATAATAATAATAATAATAATCTCTTTATTGCATTCTTTTAACAATTTTTACATCGTATCGCAATCGTCAACAGTTTTTATAAGTTCATTTACACGAGATCATCCACACATTCACACAACCTCACACTCACAATTCTTGCCCTCACATTCAGGTCACAATCGCATTGACCTCAGATCCAGCAATCTCAAATATCCCAGCGGCTTGATATGAATTCATCAACAGAGTAGAAAGCCTTGGACTCCAAAAGGAGCTTGAGACGCGTTTTAAATTGATTTTGATTATTGGAAATTTTGATTTCTTCTTTGAGCTTTACCGCTTGTATAGTGGACGAGGCCTCAGACGGTCGGGGGGCTTACCGCGACACAGGGGTAGAACTAACCAAGATAAGTCTACTACACTAGTGGAAGCAACCTTGGATCAATCGGTGTCCATAACTTAAATATTTTATGTTCGATCTACACTCTGAAATAATGACATTTATTGCGTTGTACAAATAATTTAATTTTTTTGTTGAATTGTAAATACAATTTAATTATATTTATTGTAATCATGGCGAACACGATTACACAATCATGCAAACGACTCCACTGACATTTTCAGGGAAGAAACCAATTGCGATTTACATCTTTGACTACAGTGCCATGTACGTTACAATTGGATTACGTTTCTGTAATTGGCAGTTCTCAGTTATCGTACTAATTCTATGAGGATTACTATTTGCAATGGCAATGAAGCACTTCCATTTTAGAACCATTGAAATGTTAACCACTACAAACGAGAAATTGTTAAAAAAAAGTTAGTAACGAGTAATTCAATCTAAAGTAGATATATAGAATTTATAATTATATATGTACATAATAAAGTTTGAAATAAAATTAATTTGAACACTGAATCTACTTATTCAAATTAAAAAAAACAACGTAAAAATAATAATAGAATTCCATAATTATTGTAATTGATGTTAGTTAATGTGTATAGAAATACTGTATATAGTGTTACGAGAATGTGGGAGCATGTTTAAGATAAACAGGTCAACCTCCGATACAAGGGAATGTATCCGGATCCCTTTCAATAAAGAATTATAAAAGGTAAATAACGCCGTTGGAGAGCGCTCAGCGGGTTGGGTTAGTTCCTTTGAGCCGGACCGGTCGCCCCTCGTTACACGAGCGGTGGGTGGGCACTGTGATCCTTCTCCACTTGCCTAGTAAGTTCTGGAAATTATCGCATCAATAAACAACTACATAGTGATTTGTAGTGGTGCAGCGAGGGGGATGAGCTCCAGAAGTGAACTTGTGAAGTGACAGAATTAGTAGTAATACTAGTTCGTGATCGTGATAGTTGGAATTGTGTTTATAATTATGTCAGTGTTTGTGCTAAATAGATCTTTGTGTAGGTAGATACAATAGTTAATAGTGGTATTGTAACAGTATAAATAAGTGAGTTTTATAAACAATTAGTATATTAAAATATTCGCCGTGTTTCGTATAAGTAAACCCGTAACAATACTGACAAAATCGTTGGCTGCCGTCGGTGCTATAACTTTGATAAAAGGTGTAGACTTCAATCTTAGTACAAGATTACTTTTGATCTAAGAAAGAATTCTATTGATTTTTATGTCAAAACTTCAAAATAAAAGATATAAATAAAATTCAATATTAATGTACTATTTCATTGCCTCTAAAATCTAAAAACATAAAACGCCACTAAATGGGAAGAAAAAACACTGCAAACAAATCAAAGTACAAATTAGACAAAAAATTACTGAGTGATTACAATAACTGTTTAATCAAGGTCAAGAGATAGAAGTGTAATTTTGTTTGGTTGATATAAATTGAACATTAAGCAACCGAGAGAACTTCTAGAATGGGAAAAATATATAATACATTAACATGTAAGTTAAGTGGTAAATTTTGTTTCTAACAGTCCTCAACTTTATGAGTTCTCGTTGATTTCTTCAACTTGCAAAAACTGTTACAATTCACTTAAATACTTTTATTATAAATTCAAATTATTTTTACAATTTAGTTCTTTAATAAATATGTGACAATACATAATAATCAGAGAACAATGAAGATATCAAGAATCAAAGACGATTTTAAAATCCCGAAGAATACATCCAATTTGAGTAAATTATATAAAATTAATCATTATGAAAGTTTTCTTTCTGTCAATTAATCCAGTTACATTTAATAACCATTTTGAGAATGTTTATAGCATCCCATAGCAAACCCATAAGAATTATTTATCAAATTATAATAAGAAATAAATATTTTTATATGTGGTTTAATTGAGTTACTAGATTCTAATTTACGTTATGTCCTACAAACAGTATTAGATATAACTATTTAAAACGAATACAAATTTCATTTTTATGCAAGAGTAGAATAAAATAAAGGTTTCTTTTCGGTAACTAATAAATAAGGAAAATTAATAAATTGTAACTATCTGAGATTGAAGTTAGGGTGAACCTAAACAATCTACACAATTAAATGTCATATTTTCCGGTTGAGAAGCTTTATCTGGATTACCTGTAATCCGACTCGACTGCACCAGAGACAGTCATCACATTTTAATAAGATTAATACGGCCAGAGAATATTCTGGCAGGTTAGGTTCGGTTTATTACAATTCCAGATTAGAGGCGCAAATACTAAACTGCGATTTTATTGAATTCTGTTTTGCATAATTGTTCGTATGGTTTAATATCTTACACATAGCCAGGCGAGCTGTAAAGTTTGCCGCAAAGCATCACAAGTAATTTGTAAAAACATTATTCGACTAGCAATAAACAGACATGATACATATTTGCAGTGAATAAATTGCAATACGCAACATAGAATATTTGTTTGATATAACAAAATGTCGGACAGTGTTCTGCAAGCTAGGGGTGAGGATGGAGAGGTAATAATACAGTAGCGACAAAGAGGTGCCCTGCCTAATGATAACATGTCAGTACTGACCTCTATGGCCTGATCCACCACCATGTCCTCTGTGCTGGCAGTCTGAAACAACAAAGGTTTTCTTAAATAAAGTATTCTCACAGAAAGTTTACACAGATCTTAATTAAATATGTTTTCTGTAAATGTTAAGAATTTAATTCGAAATAAACCAATATATGGGAGAAGTCTCCCGCAATGAAATTGATAATGGAGCTTCAAAACAGGATACTACTTATTTACTAATGTTCAAGTTACTAAGGTAGGATGTAAAATACAAGCAAAACTAAAACGTGGACAGAAGCTTAAAAAGCTAAAAGTTGTATTAATTATAAACGCTGAAAAATTAATTTAGATTTTATTACATTTATTTTAAATGTTATCAGATTTTTATAAAATATTAAGCTATACAGTTATGACGTTCATATCAGACATTAATTCGTTATAAACTAAGTTCAATTGATCATCAGTGATGATTTATTATTCACGTATTTAGAGCCATTGGTAATTAAATTTAACGCAGTTCTTGAAATACACAATTTAAAAAGTACTTTACGTATACATTTATGAATAAATAAACTTTTATAAAAATGTACATTCTTTGTAATATGATTCTATGAATTTTAGTAGGTATGATACCTATGTTATTGTGTTTTCATAACTTTGCGATCTAGTACGGCTGAGGGTTAGCGACGAATATTTTTACATTGGTTTTATAGGCGATAATCATTGCAACGAGAAAATGGCAACATAAATAAATTTGAAAAAAAAAATGGAGTAATATCATATGGGATTTCAACATGTGACATTTTTAATTCAACGTTCATACTGACTCAATTCTTCCCACCACGCTACGCTATGTGTAGAATACTAGGTTGCTCCATCGTGAAAAGAGATCGTGTCAGAAACATCGTAGTGCACTCAATTGTGCACCTGATGAGACAATGCGAATGCGAAGTCACCTGGATTACACTAACTTATATTTGTTTTATATTTTGTCCGTTTTGAGCTTCTTCGCCACCGCCTTTTTCGGGACCTCTTCAGACGACATGTAGCATATTCCAGGAGTCAAGTCTGTACCAGCGTCAGAGTCCAGAAGTTGCACCAAGATGAAAGTGAACTGGAGGTTAACTCAACATTCACACTGAATCAACCCTTCTCACCATGTTACGTTATGTGTATTTTAATTTACAATATATTTAGAGTTTCTGATTTTGATTTTTTTAATACCTAGTTTGTGCTATCCCGCTTATCATTAATCCCCCCCCCCTACTAAATTTTCAAAAACCTTTTAATTTTTATAGGACATCCCGTGTTTCAGGGGATTTTTTTCCTCGCGATTATGTTCATTACTTTTTTTAAGTGATCAGGACTCTTCTTTTTCAGATTTTAAATAATCTGAGAGGTGTAATTTCACCTTTTCTTTTAAGTAGTATATCTGGAGTATTGCAGGTACACCGCTACTTTCTTTGAGGTTGTTCTTTGACTATTCTATATGGACAAGTTATATTCAATCAAACATTCAGACAGCCATTGAAGGCAGTGAATGCTTCCTTCACACGATCAACAGTGTCAACAAACTACCACGATTACTTTGGGGCAATCGGTTGAAAATTTGGATATTCCGTGTTTGAAATCTCTTTTATATTTTACTTTTATAACTCGTAATCAGAGGTAGCCGTATCGAGAACAGAAACCGAAACGTCCGGAAAGTTAGTGATGATGTTGTCGATATCTGTACACGATTTGGCACTGGCTGTCACTGGAGTCGATGTGTTTACGGAGTAAATCTAGACAGGTGAGTACATCAGTTGGTGTGGTGTGGGACATCAATGTTGAAATCACCAGTAACACACACGTAGCAACGCCTAAAAAGTAAAAGAATTTAGAAGGGATTAGAATTTTTTTAATTCAGCCAAGTGCATGATGATGCACTGCAAGGGCTTTTGCTGAGCGTTGGCGAATATCATTACTTTGGCATTATAGGTAACCATGAAGACAAGAGAAAATAGCCGAATAAATAAATCTTTTGAATACAATTATATGAGAGCATATGTACGTATAATATCACTACGCAATCATTAACACATGTGCTCTTTTATTATTTAAACACTGCCATGAGTCCAAACTTAATGAGCAAAAGTGCAAGCGTATCTCGAGAAAGAATTCACCTGTAGATTGTAAAGAGGCGAATATTGGGTTACACAATGATCATCTTAGTTTGACAAACTATAATATATATATATAAACTGAGTAGCATATATACCGCTATTGTGTGACTAAAGCAACAAAACGAATATAATTAAAGTGTTTACTAATATTAGACATCGTGATAACTTGAAAAGAACAGCAAAATGTAGTTTTAAAACAGAAAACCCTAGTCAATACAATCTGCTGCTAGTGCTCGTACCTTTATTCGACTGATTTCAATTACGATATCGGGAATTCGCGTATTGATTCCACAACTCGCAACCGTATCTTTTATGGTAGATCTGACATTAAACAGCTAACATTTTATTTTAAACTCGATAGCATCTTACTTTTAATCAACAACAGAGCGTACATTCAGCCTAACCGATTACAAGATTTCGAGTTCACACCGTCTCAAACAAATTGTTTGCACAATAAAATACAGGTAACTTTGCGGTTTGGTGTTTAATAATGATGACTCTTCACATCATGACCGAAATATTTCAAGCATTTCCTTGTGTAAGTAATGGTTCGACGCGATGTAAACAGGTAAATTATATATGTTAGTTATGTCACCTAAGAGCTAAGAAAACTTAAAAAATGGGTTTGGCGAGTTTATCGTTATACTTTATTTAGTAAAAATATTGTACACTGGTTTAATCTTATGACTGTAGGTTTTTGACTCTCGACGAGGAGGACAGATACAAATCATTGAAACGTCATGTATCTCAATAACACATGACGATGGCAAATGTCCGAGATCCTGTTATCTTTACAAATGATTCATCTTCAATAACCAACTTATTAAAAATAAAAAATTAGATAACTGATATTACATTAAAAAAAGTAAGTTGTACGTACTATTCTATACTTTTAGAACACTCGATTCCATTTTTCTGCATTTTGAAGTAAACCTATTTTTGTCCTGAACACAAAGTGATAGTGCACATTGCTCTATGTAAGTCTAACACACTTACTGAAAGGGCAATAACTGTAGATTATAACTATTTTAATATTGAGAATTTGTTACATTGAGACTTACTGTCTTCACAATTAACAATGGTTGATATATTCGTACTTAATGATATATTTAAATTATATATATATATATACTTATTTATATAGCCCTTAAAAATAAACAATTAATTTAAAAGTTACCGATAAAGACGGTTTTTAGCAACACTGTTTATGCGGAAGATACTTAACTAAACTTTAGTCACTAATCTTGTTGATTGAACGGTGTACAATGGTAGTAAAGTTAGCTTAGACAGGAGTTCGTGGGCTTGAAGACAATTTCTGCACTGTGTTGTTCTTCAAAACCAAGTGTTAACTTTATTAATTTAACGATTTGTCTTTAAACTATAATTAGGTATTGTTTTGAAGCTCATTTTTTCGATTATTTTAGCTAACTTAAATTTATTTTATGTTCGTTAATTTCTCTGGAGATCATTCACCCATTTATAGGGCATTGTTTATCACTAAATATTAAACTTTTCGATAATGGCCATATACAAAAGTTACAGTTCCATACATGGAATACAAGTCGTAAAACTTCAATAAACTATAGTTAATCTACAATTGTGTCATCGATAAAGTTCTTTAAATAACCTATTGTTTAATACTAAACATTACTCATTGAATGGATTTCTTCCAGATAATCATAATCTCTATAAACCTGGCATTACCGGCATTTATCTGGGTTTTATTACCAAAAGAACAATGTAAAATTTCACTTTACGATCTGACTTTTATCCGTAGAATTTTGAAAAAAAATCTTAATTAAAATTTCGATCGATACGCATCCTAATAGTTTTTGAGTTTTTTCAGTGTTTTTGGTATTTCATAGTTATTGTACTTTACTATTAAATATAAAAAAACTCAAACAAGTTTAGTAGCTTATAATCATATAAAAATGATCTGCCTAATCCTAAACCAAGACAATCATAGATTGATAGAAAATGGCATTCCAATTGGAAAAACATTCAGGCAAAAGATTTGAGACTGGAAAATCGTTCACAGTAGAGAGAAGAACTGGAAGGATTTAGTCCGACGGGGAAAGGAAGCTCGTTTTGAGAGGTTAAAACGAGCGTGGGCTATTTACAGAACTCGACTTTAAGGTAATACACAGTAAACCTGTGTGTTAAAGTTACATCTTTCGCATTAAACAATGTACTTAGCTGTCCGAAACAGTCTAGAATCATTATAAGATAGTGGCTACTCTCATAGAAAACTATTGATGTTTAACGGCTTTTATTATTAGGTGTCTTATTACGAGTTCTATTACAAATCATCTTTATTATAAATAATATAGTTTCAAAAAACACAATCAATTTAAAAAAATATCTCCTCAAATAGTTTGGAACAGTTAGAAACTGTTTTATATATTTAGCCATCCTTTGAAAATTTTTATCCCCTCCTACCCCATAAACACTCAAGAAAGGAAGTTGGAGAGATTCACAAATAAAATAAAGAATCACATAGTCCCGTCAATACTATCGGTGTCTATAATAGAAATGTTAAAATATTTTAAAGTCAAGTTGATAATTTTTGTTCTTATCTTCATATTTTATCTTAAATGAACAACTTCCTCAAATCTTGCTCTAAATGTTTTAACTTACCGACATTTCATAATAGCATAGGTACATTATTACTATAAAACTTTCCAGTAAACTACATATTTAAATTGGTTTTAGATTCGTATTTTAAGATTTCTTTCCTATGCAGCTTTATATAATAAAATTAACACAAAACTTAGAACACCAAACATTTTAGGATTAGCTTTATGGTAATTTTCATTATATACCGGTACACAATAAAAATAAAATCATTAAGTTGATTTAGCCTACATGTATACAAGTGACACATGTATGTAAAATTAACATATCTATAGCTGTTACTGCCGGTGCACCAGGATATATGATCACCCTAAACTAGCTGTATCTTTATTCGTATATTAAATTGAACTTACAGTAGGCCCTGTATCAAAATTAAAAGTAAACATTGTCAATGGACAACATACAGAAAGCAGATTAAGTTTGAAGCATTATAAACGTTTTATTTTCATGCACAAAAGAGCAGATACGTTCATTGTGTTGGACGACAATAGGGTTTTGAAGGGGAGATCTCATTAAGGGCGGATGTAAGGGAGAATCGATATGCTCTAAAACTGAACCTCCAATGTCAACAACTCGGAACAGCAGCGGGTCGACATCAGCAACAACACCACGTGACCCAGCGTTCTATACAACAGGGGAACAAGGACCCTGCAACCACGTAATATCGTCTTGTTATTGCCTCAAATAAGTTCGCTCTTTATGTTGGATGACAATAGGGTTTTGAAGGGGAGATCTCATTAAGGGCGGATGTAAGGAAGGATCGATATGCTCTAAAACTGAACACCTCCAATGTCAACAACTCGGCACAGCAGCGGGTCGACATCAGCAACACCACGTGACCCAGCGTTCTATACAACAGGGGAACAAGGACCCTGCAACCACGTAATATCGTCTTGTTATTGCCTCAAATAAGTTCGCTCTTTATGTTGGATGACAATAGGGTTTTGAAGGGGAGATCTCATTAAGGGCGGATGTAAGGAAGGATCGATATGCTCTAAAACTGAACCTCCAATGTCAACAACTCGGCACAGCAGCGGGTCGACATCAGCAACACCACGTGGCCCAGCGTTCTATACAACAGGGGAACAAGGACCCTGCAATCACGTACTATCGTCTTGTTATTGCTTTAAATAAGTTCGCTCTTTATGTTGGACGAAAATAGGGTTTCGAAGGGGAGATCTCATTAAGGGCGGATGTAAGGAAGAATTGATATACTTCAAAACTGAACCTTCAATGTCAACAACTCAGCATCGGCAGCGGGTCGGTATCAGCAACACCACGTGACTCAGCGTTCTATACAACAGGGGAACAGGGACCCTGCAACCACGTAATATCGCCCTGTTATTGTCTCAAATAAGTTCGCTCTTTATGTTGGATGACAATAGGGTTTTGATGGGGAGATATCATTAAGGGCGGATGTAAGGAAGGATCGATATGCTCTAAAACTGCACACCTAATGTCAACAACTCGGCACAGCAGCGGGTCGACATCAGCAACACCACGTGACCCAGCGTTCTATACAACAGGGGAACAAGGACCCTGCAACCACGTAATATCGTCTTGTTATTGCCTCAAATAAGTTCGCTCTTTATGTTGGATGACAATAGGGTTTTGAAGGGGAGATCTCATTAAGGGCGGATGTAAGGGAGAATTGATATACTTCAAAACTGAACCTTCAATGTCAACAACTCAGCATCGGCAGCGGGTCGGTATCAGCAACACCACGTGACCCAGCGTTCTATACAACAGGGGAACAAGGACCCTGCAACCACGTAATATCGTCTTGTTATTGCCTCAAATAAGTTCGCTCTTTATGTTGGATGACAATAGGGTTTTGAAGGGGAGATCTCATTAAGGGCGGATGTAAGGGAAGAATCGATATACTCTAAAACTGAACCTTCAATGTCAACAACTCAGCATCAGCAGCGGGTCGGTATCAGCAACACCACGTGGACCCAGCGTTCTATACAACAGGGGAACAAGGACCCTGCAACCACGTAATATCGTTTTGTTATTGCCTCAAATAAGTTCGCTCTTTATGTTGGATGACAATAGGGTTTTGAAGGGGAGATCTCATTAAGGGCGGATGTAAGGAAGGATCGATATGCTCTAAAACTGAACCTCCAATGTCAACAACTCGGCACAGCAGCGGGTCGACATCAGCAACACCACGTGACCCAGCGTTCTATACAACAGGGGAACAAGGACCCTGCAACCACGTAATATCGTGTTGTTATTGCCTCAAATAAGTTCGCTCTTTACGTTAGACGACAATAGGGTTTTGAAGGGGAGATCTCATTAAGGGCGGATGTAAGGAAGGATCGATATGCTCTAAAACTGAACACCCAATGTCAACAACTCGGCACAGCAGCGGGTCGACATCAGAAACACCACGTGGCCCAGCGTTCTATACAACAGGGGAACAAGGACGCTGCAACCACCTAATATCGTGTTGTTATTGCCTCAAATAAGTTCGCTCTTTACGTTTAGACGACAATAGGGTTTTGAAGGGGAGATCTCATTAAGGGCGGATGTAAGGAAGGATCGATATGCTCTAAAACTGAACCTCCAATGTCAACAACTCGGCACAGCAGCGGGTCGACATCAGAAACACCACGTGGCCCAGCGTTCTATACAACAGGGGAACAAGGACGCTGCAACCACGTAATATCGTTTTGTTATTGCCTCAAATAAGTTCGCTCTTTACGTTGGATGACAATAGGGTTTTGAAGGGGAGATCTCATTAAGGGCGGATGTAAGGGAGGATCGATATGCTCTAAAACTGAACCTCCAATGTCAACAACTCGGCACAGCAGCGGGTCGACATCAGTAACACCACGTGACCCAGCGTTCTATACAACAGGGGAATAAGGACACTGCAACCACGTAATATCGTCTTGTTATTATATGTGGTTTTGTGCTGGTATGTGAAATATCCACTACTAGTACGAAATTAAGCATATGCGTTAACATTTTATGTAATTGGGAAATGAAATCCATGTAGTTTATGTAGGGCGTTTATGTATATTACGTTTTTGGTGTTTTCATTTAACAGGAGTGAACTAGTCAAAGAATAAGATTTAGCATAATTAATTACTTGCAAAAGAAAACATACCTATCTGGCTCAATTAAATAATTACATTTTTCAAGTTTTTTATTTGTAGCTTACACCATTAAAAAATATAGGTAGTTAGAAAGAATACAGCAAAAACATGAGCAAAAATTTTACCAAATATCCTAATAATAAAAACTAGAAGTAAACTTTACATTAAAAGTACTTTAACAAATGGAAATTTACCTGCTTAAAATGAAAATGATGTAAGGAATGGTGAAAATTTGGAAATATCAAAACTTGATATTACACTTGTTTTAACATATTTATAGTGAAATTCTGTGACATGTATGTAATTATGTTTTTTGGAAAATATGTAAATGGTGTATTTGAAGTGATTACAACACGCAGAATGTAACAGAGGATTTTGATAACCAAGTGCTTCTAAAATAACACAATAATCCGTAGATGGTAGTTGGGAACCTACAATTTCCGTAATATTATTGTGTTATACTGATTTGATTTTAGTTTGTCAATGTTATACATCATCATAGTAAACCTAAGATGAAATGATAACACTAATGAATGATAAATACACACATGGACTGAAAACAAGGGTCTTAATTTTTTAATTTTACTGGAAACCATTATTTCCTTGAACAGAATGTTACAACTGTGTAATTCCGTAGCAAAATACACTCGAAACGGTGATATATATATATATATATATATATATATATATATATAGGGTGCCACAAACTTCTGTAGCTGATAGTAATCATTATTTCCAAAAATGAAACTTACCATGTTAAGAATGCCGAATATTTACTCATAATCAAAAAGGGATATTCACACATTTTTATAGTTAAATTATGTGACATTTATAACATTAATTCATCCGTTAAAAATAGGTCGAGAAATGTGTCGCTTAGCCACTAGCCGCCATTAAGTGTTTTTTAATATAAAAATTAATAACTCTACAACTAGTAAAGCTACACAGATACCACACTTAGCATGTAGGTAATATACATAATTTTCTACGCAAGTATTACTATTATACACTATAGTGAAGTAGTTAGAGAGCTGGAAAGCGATAACCCCTCCATCTATTCGCCCTCCCTCCCATACACATCAGTAGCACTGGCTGGGCATGGCAGTAATAGTTAATATAACATGCTCGCTCAGTCATAAATTACTGACGGACAAGAGGTTATACAGCCTCGTCACAGCTAGCGTAGCATTTCAGTAGTTACGGACACGAGGTTACCACCATCATTACAGCGGCAGCAGGATCACAAAGAGACTAACGGCTATAAATAGTTTTACTATACGTATACAGTGTTAACAGATTACCATGGTGTGAACTATAATCTCGTTTTCATCTACTCACCCCTAACACCAACACGTCAGAGTCACCCGAACTGCCTATTTTTTATTTGGGACAAATATGACAGTGAGTGATAGAGGGGATTAATAAAATATGGCGTACCACAAGGGTCTGTCTTAAGTGCGTTACTTTTTTGTAATTTACATAAATGATCTATGTCATGCAAAATTTTATGCTAAATTCAAATAATTTACGGATGATACTGCACTCTGTTATGTAAAAGAGCTGTGGAGTGACATTGAATCTAAAATGAATTTGGACGTGAAAGCACTTCAACGAGTGGTTTTTCAAAAAAATTACATGTTACTTGGCTGCACACAAAGACACTTTTTGAACTTTAGTTTAAGAGGAAAAGCTATTCTTGAAAACCAAATTATTTTTCAATGTATAGACTGTATTAGTAATGGGAGGGGCTTTGTGCTAATGACTGTTTTGAGTTGAAACCGAAGGATACTATAAAATACCAAGGGGTAGTATTAAGTATTAGATGACGAATTAAAATTAAAAAACCATATTGGAAATCTAAAACTGAAAGCCAATACGATTCTGAGGTTATTCTATTTTTTACGAAACATTTGTAATAATAATGATTTATTAAGAGGCTAGTGCATAGCAAACTTGATCATGGAATTGTGTGCTGGGGAGAGACGTATCGCTCATATGCAAAACCAATTTATTTATTTAATCCAGAAGCAGTTTATAGGAAAATAAGAATTCTGAAGAAATGTATTGCAATGTTTTGAAAAGCTTACCTCTACAATACAAGTTTGTTTATAACGTTTTAAAAGTATTTTTTATTCACAGTAGATGTTATATAACTGATAAAGCCTTACAAGTCTTAATTAAGAAATACAGCGAGTTTTATAGTGCAACAACCAAGCAACACATATACCACAAAAACCTATTATTTTCTAGCACCAAGAATGTTTGATAAATTACCGATTGAAATTCAATATTAAAAAATAATTGCTTTATTTGGCAATAAATTAAGATTGTGGTTGTTTACTATTAAAGATGCAGAAGAAAGGTTTTTCAATGTAGTTTAATATGGTAAGTATGTAATATAAGTATGTATTTGTGTCTCGTGTATGTATGTATGTGTAATACAACAACTGCGCACTTATGAGTATAGAAGTGATTTATTTTATTTTTCATTTTAAAAGAGTAGTTGTTTATAAATATCCCTAAAGCAAATTATTTAAGCAGGAGAGTATCTCCAATCAGGCATTGCTTTGGAATACTTTTTTTCCAAATTATCAGTATTAAGGAATAATAGTTAATATAGTTTGTAAAGTTTAACAAAATGAAGTTTTGCTTTTATGTACATATTTCTTTTTGTAACCCAGTGATTTCAATTTTTTTTTGCTGTATGTGAAAACGCGTGAAGATTAGAACGTGCTGTATTAGAACTTGTAAGGTCAGACTTGGAATTTAGGTTAGTAAAAATTATAATAAGGGTTTTATTGCTAATTGATTTGTAAAAGGGTCTATTGAAGGGTATTGATTTAAATCATATTTGCTATGTTTTGTATATTTATACAGATTATTACTATTTATTATATGTAAATGTTATTTTTTTGTACAGATAATGTGTTATTTTTTGAAAATACAAAATTATTTGTTCATTCACTTCCAACACCAACACGTCAGCGTCCGCCGAACTGGGTTGTAATAGTTGTGCTATACGTACACAGTCGTAACAGACTACTATGGCGTGAAGTAAAATGTCGTTTTTATTTATCACACCAACAACGTCAGCGTCAGCGTTACTGCCTAGTCGTTTAACATGGTAAGTGTATTAAAGCATATTTAATTGGAATTGTTAAAGAAGGAAAAAGTTCAGTTTACATATGCCTATACCAAAGAGAATATAAAGAAAGATCAATAGAATTATAAGAGTCCCTACTATTACGGCCCGGTCTTAGTCCTTTATTTTATTTGTTTATTAGGTTATAGTTTCATTTATGTTAGGCATAAATATATTTGTAATTAGTATAGTATCTTACTGTTAGTTTATTATTGTATTGTTAGAGGGGAGAATTGTTGTCTTAGATATTACGGGTGAACATCCCTAATATTTATGACAAGGTCGCCTAGATGTGTGGAGTTCTTGTTTCTCAGGGCGTGGGAGGCGACAGAGCTTTCACTCCCATTCTTAGAGGTGGCCTTCCACGAACCAATGGGATGTTACCCCCAGGGTATTATGGTAGGGTCGCTTCAGGCGGGAGGGGCTGGCCCTCACGCCTCGTGTGGGAGCAAGAAAGAACCTTTACCTGGGACAGGTTGGCCTAGAACGAGTCTCCTCTAGTCAGTTCTTCATTGTACTCCGGAGGCGTAGGGTAGAGAGCACACAGCTCTCTACATTACATATTAGTTTAGGACAGCTAGCGCCAGCTAGCTGTATTACAATACAGTCCGCTTATTCCACTTATTGTATTAACATTTTAGATTTGAGTAAATACAAGTTCAGTTCGTTCAAAAACAAGTGTTTCATTTCATATAAATATTCCAGTATTCAAGGCGCCGTCATGCGCGCCAACATGGTCCTACAGAGCCGATTACTTTATAGAACAATTTTTAGACAGCATAGTCCAATCGTACCAGAAATGTTTTATAGGGAACATTAGTGAACAGTGCATTATTTTCGTCAACATAAGACTACCATTGTCAACAGTGCAACATCGGAGGACTTGGAACATAGTGACAGTGCCATCGACCAGATGGTGTTTCCAGTGACCAACAGTGGGGATACCTAATTCGTCGTCAAGTAAGATTCCTCGTGGGAGCAAGAAAGAACCTTTAACCTGAGACAGGGGCCTAGAACGTCTCCTCTAGTCAGTTCTTCATTGTACTCCGGGAGGCGTAGGGTATAGAGAGCACACAGCTCTCTACATTACATATAGTTTAGGACAGCTAGCGCCAACTAGCCTGTATTACAATACAGTCCGCTTATTCCACTTTTTGTATTAACATTTTAGTTTGAGTAAATACAAGTTCAGTTCGTTCAAAAAACAAGTGTTTCATTTCATATAAATATTCCAGTAATTCAAGGCCCGTCATGCGCGCCAACATGGTCCTACAGAGCCGGATTACTTTATAGAACAATTTAGACAGCATAGTCCAATCGTACCAGAATGTTTTTATAGAACATTAGTGAACAGTGCATTATTTTCGTCCAACAATAGACTACCAGTGTCAACAGTGCAACATCGGAGGACTTGGAACATAGTGACAGTGCCTTCGAAACCAGTGGTGTTTCCAGTGACCAACAGTGGGATACCTAATTCGTCGTCAAGTAAGTCCTTTCCAATTCCATATTACTTATTCCAGTTATCCTGATAGTTACAGGCAAGCTAACATGTCAGACGAATTAAGAAAATTTATTGCCAAGCGAGCAGGAATTAAATCTAAAATTAAACTCGATTTAGGACTTATGTTGGAATAGGATTGAACAATACTGAAGATCCTTCACAATTCGAAGTCCAGATTTCAGTGTATTTAGGGATTGGTTTGTCGGAATTTGAAGCAGTCCAATCAGAAATTGAAATTAATAGACACCGACAGCAATCATGACGTAGAAAGAGAGTCCTTTGAAGACTTATACTTTTGAATTGTTTGGCTAGGTCAAAGGCTCTCCTTCCCAAACAAAATAAATCTCTTGAATGTGGTATGCTAATAAATGCTTCACTGATCATGTCTGTTACTACTTCTAAATGTACAGCTTTGGTTGCAAGACATACAAATATCACTATGTTATCCCTTTGATGTAGGACTGTTTCGTCTTTTTGAGGCTTTAATAAATACTGGGGCCGCTGATAATCAGTGCCAGTATTACTGAAAGGTTGACATGGGCGTACTCGACTCTGATGGTATAATTTTTGTAAGTCACCCATCTGAGGTTGCGTTGTTTATGGATTAGCCTTAAAACACTTGACGCAACTGTGTTTGGTTACTTCTTGCTAAATTTCGTCCATTAAAGGGGCCAATATCGTTGCCGCAACGATGCAAGCAGCAGTTGAGGTGCCGCATGCAGAGTCTGATGTGCTCATGACGAAATATAAGTTCTGGTTAGATGTGACTTGTATGGTAAAACAATCGGGATGTTTTTGATCTATTTTGATTTCTGCATGTTTTAACCTCCCGCCTACTCTGATGAGTTTCTCGGACCAAAAAAAAGATTGAAGATTCCACAATGGACTGTCTTTCCTAATCTTCTTTCCTTCCATGAGTCTATTATAATCTTTCTCTGCATGTAATGTTCCTGTTCTGCTCTGATGAGATGATTTGTGGCATGGTTGAGCTCTTCTGTAGTTAATGGACCTGTAAGTTTTATGATGTGAATTCTTCAGGTTGCTGATGAATCTAAGACAATACGCTGTAACTCTTGTGAGTATTTGCTTAAAGATGAGTATTATGCAACATCTATAGTAGTGGGCTCAGTGCTGGCACCCGCCAATGTAGTTGGTATTAGTTTTTGTTCTGGTACATCTGAAATTCTACTCAAATCAAATTTGGGCCCATTCACTAGAATTTTGTTATTAACCATTTCTGGGCCATGCCACCATAATTTGTTATCGATAATTTGAATCGGATTTAAACCTCTTGATATCAGATCTGCTGGGTTGTCGTTGGTTCTTACGTGCCTCCAACTACATCTTTCAGTCGTCAATTCCTTGAATAATTTTTCACCCGATTAGCAACGAAAATTTTCCATTTGATGCTGATGAAATGATCCCAAGCCAGAACAAACTATGAGGAGTCGTCCATAGCGTGTATCCATCAACTTTAATGCCAGTATCCAATACTTTAGTTACAAGTTTCGATAGTTAGCAGCGCGCACACAATTCCAATCTAGGAATGGTCATTTTTTGAAGTGGTGATACCCTAGATTTTGAGCATAATAATTGTTGTTGACACGCGTCCGTCAGTATCGGTTGTTCCGTATGTACACACATGCTCTCATACGCCCCTTTCTGGAGGCGTCAACAAAACCCATGTATTTCTTTTTGGATTGCGTGACCTACTCTGTGATGTGCCTTTGTATTTGAAGTTGAGTTTCAAAGTTGAGAGCTGTTGTCGGTGTGTCGGCCACGATGTATGAAGAATCACATGGAAGAGATTCATCCCCACTCAGATCTCTTACCCACAACTCTTGCATGAATAGTTTGAATTTCAAAATACAGCCCTACAAGTCCTAAAGGATCGAATAAACTGGCTATTTTCAGACAGAACAGAACGCTTTGATATCTTGTCATGTGGCTTTCTTTCAGTAGATGCGTAATGGAACATGTCGGTCTCAGAGTTCCACCACATACCAAGCACTTTGTACTGTTTATTTTTGTTCTTGTTTCGCTCTATTTTTATCTGGGATTCTTTCCAACAATTCCTTCGGAATTTGAATTTCCATTTTCTTAAATTAAATCCTCCTGAGTTAAGCATTTGCGACATTTGTGTCTTGAATGACTTTTAGCGTCCCCGAGAGTGTTTTTGCACCTGTCATAAGATCATCTACATAGAAATCTGATAGCGCTATAGATGAGGCTATAGGATATGTTGATCGTTCATCTGTGGCCAGTTGATGGAGGGTCCTGATTGCTAAGAAGGGTGCTGCTGCTGTACCATAAGTGACAGTTTTTTAACCTATAGACTTTTAGAGGTTGATCTCTACCTTGTCTCCATAGTATGCGCTGTAAAAGTCCAGTTGTTTCTCATTAAATGTATACCTGCGGTACATTTTCTCTATATTGCACTTAATACGCATGTATGATATCGAAATCTTGCTAAGATTGAGAAGACATCTTGCTGAATGGTAGGACCAAACTAAAAGACAGTCATTTAATGATCGACCACTGCTCGTTTTGGCCGAAGCATCAAATACAACTCTGAGCTTCGTTGTTGAACTGTCTTCTCTAACGACAGGTAGATGCGGAATGTAATATACTGTACCAACTGGCTTCACGTTGGGTTCCACCGCTTCCATATGCCCTAGTGCTTCATATTCATTCATTGAATTGTGAATATGCTGCTTGTAGATTGGGATCTCTTTCTAATTTTCTTTCCAGTTGACTAAATCGAGTGATTCAGCTGTTTTCTTGGACTCACCTAGACTATTTATGTCATCACTACATGGCAAGTTAACTACATATTGCCTGTAGAATCCCTGTACGTGTTTCTGTGTACATCCGTTCACACGTGGTAGTTTGACTGGCTGGGGATGTGTGAACGTCACAATCTTCAATTCCCAGAAACGTTGCACATGCCTTGTTACTTGATCATCTATAGATATAAATTGCATGTCAAGGTTGGTTGTTGTTTCCTAGTAGCAACCCTACCAGAGGCGGACCCAACCTAATGATGTCTTATTTGGAAAAATTGGCGCCGATCTGTGTGGTCTCACCTGTCCAACACACAATAAACTAAAAAAGAGCTCTCTGCTCCTATGAGCATGTCCTATTGGCCCTGGTGAGTTAAATTAAAATCTGCTAGAGTCATTGTTGATGGCAGATTCAATTGCTTTGTGTCAATCTGAGTGTGGGGCAAAATCGTTAGTTATTTTAGGGTTAAAATGAGACAGCTTAATGTAGTTTTGTAAGCACTATGTTGTGAGTGGATGGTGCAATAGACAACGTGTGAGATGGAGGCCTGCCCTATTTCCGATGCCAGTGATTTGGATGTTTGAGCCACCCTTATGCAAAAAGGTGGTCATAAAATATATCAGTGTGATAGTTATTCAAAATATGCCTGTATTATCCAGACTACAATCAGTGAAAGATTTAGGTCTATGCATTAACTGTCTATCACATACAACAGTAATTATCAAAGACTGCAAGTCAAATGGTTGCAAAATCTTGCAGCAAAAAAACACAACACACTTTTACACTTCAAAAGGACCACTCCAACAGCAAAAATTTAAATTTTGAGTCAAGAAAAAGGTCATCTGCAGCCTTAACGTCTAATGTTACTGACAAACACCAATTCTCCTCTCAACAGCATTAGTAGATATAGAGGATAATAATGGCGGGACAACAGCGTGCAGAGTGTTGTTTGGATTCGGCTTCACAGTCGAAATTTCAATTACAGAAAGGATGGTGAGAGCAAACTCATCAGAGTAGGCGGGAGGTTAAAACATGCAGAAATCAAAATAGATCAAAAACATCCCATTGTTTTACCATACAAGTCACATCTAACAGAACTTATTTTTTTTTCGTCATGAGCACATCAGACTTCTGCATGCGGCACCTCAACTGCTGCTTGCATCGTTGCGGCAACGATATTGGCCCCTTAATGGACGAAATATTTAGCAAGACGTACCACACACAGTTGCGTCAAGTGTTTTAAAAAGGGCTAATCCAAAAACAACGCAACCTCAGATGGGTGACTTACCATCAGATCGAGTACGCCCATGTCGACCTTTCAGTAATACTGTCCACTGATATCAGCGGCCCAGTATTTATTAAAGCCTCAAAAAGACGAAAACAGTCCTACATCGAAGGATACATAGTGATAATTTGTATGTCTTGCAACCAAAGCTGTACATTAGAAGTAGTAACAGACATGGTGACCAGTGAAGCATTTATAGCAGCATTCAAAGAGATTTATTTCACGACGAGGGAATTGTTACAAACATGTACTCGGACAATGGCACCAATTTCGTAGGCTCAGAGACAGAGCTTCGAGAGCTTCAAGATCTGTTTACAAACCGAAGAACATCAGAGAAGAATCGTCGAAGAATCACAACCCGCTCACCTCATTAAGTGGCACTTCATTCCACCCGATCCCCTCATTTCGGAGGCTTATGGGAAGCTGCTGTTTCGGTCAGTGAAACATCATTTGAAAACGAGTTGTAGCCAAAACGCCTCACTCACCTTCGAGGAATTTTACACTACTTTAACAATGATTGAAGCTTGGCTTGACTCTCGCCTCTCACTCTCAGCCTCCCTTTCCACTGACCCAAATGACCTTTCACCATTAACCCCCTGGTCACTTTCTCACTGGTGATGCTTTAAACCGCATTACCTGAACCGAAACATTTGCTAACATTCAATTAAACAGGTCTTGTCACATTGGCAGAGGACACAGCAAGATTGCGCAGCACTTTTGGACACGATGGTCCAAAGAAGTATAATATCTGTCTCTCTTACAACAACGGCCAAAGTGGAGATCAGAAGCAGCCAACATCCAGTCTCAATCAAACTAGTTCTCCTTGAAAGAAGACAACTTGCCCCCTCTCAAGTGGGTTTACAGGTCGAGTGGTGGCGGTCCATCTGGAGCGGCGACCATCCCGATAATGAGCCAGTAGCGGACAATAGGATCCGAGTCGCCACCGTAAAAGACGGGGGGGGGGTAGGGGGGTGGGGTTCGTCTGGCACCTTCAGGAGAGCAGTCAACAAGCTATGTATCCTCCCCCCTAGAAACCTAATACAGTGCAAGAGTGTAATGTGTAAAGCGAAGGTCAGTGTATTCGTGTATATAGTTAATCATACATTTAACATCATAGTGACCTCAAATACTCGTATTTTTTAGTCCTGTATGTATAGCATAGCTTAGTTTAAGTAGTAATTTTCAATTATAGTAGCGAAGTTTCAAAGACACATATACCAATTGTTTGTAGTTCTATTCAGTCGTGGGTATTCTACCTCAACCGTGTCATCATTTCTAAATTTACAAACTGTCTATGTTTAATTGTGTATTAATAACAGATTGATTTATAGTTGAATATTTCATTGTATTTGTTTCACAATTTCAATATTTTCATAATCTTTGTTATTAACTCTGTGTAAAAACTATAGTAAATGTAATTAGATTTTCAATTTTAATTATCCTTATTCTGCTAACTACCATGTTTAAGTTTTGTCTTTGTACACCATACATTTTATAGAATTATATTTTGATTAGTATTGTTCCATTTGTTTAGTTTCATTGTTTCGTCGTCCCTGCACATGTGTCATTAATAGAAATTTAGAATGTTTAATCACATAGCTTCAACAAATCAATTAGTTTTTGAAATCAATATTTCAAGGCGGGGAGTACGTTACGGCCCGGTCTTAGTCACCTTTTATTTTATTTGTTTTATTAGATATAGTTCATTTATGTTAGGCATAAATATATTTGTAATTAGTTTAGTATCTTACTGTTAGTTTATTATTGTATTGTTAGAGGGGAGAATTGTTGTCTTAGATATTACGGGTGACATCCCTAATATTTATGACAAGGTCGCCTAGAGGTGTGGAGTTCTTGTTCTCAGGGCGTGGGAGGCGACAGAGCTTTCACTCCCATTCTTAGAGAGTTGGCCTTCCACGAACCAAGGGATGTTACCGCCTAGCCCAGGTTTATGGTAGGGTATCGCTTCAGGGCGGGAGGGGCTGGCCCTCACGCCTCGTGGGAGCAAGAAAGAACCTTTACCTGGGACAGGGGCCTAGAACGAGTCTCCTCTAGTCAGTTCTTCATTGTACTCCGGAGGCGTAGGGTAGAGAGCACACAGCTCTCTACATTACATATAGTTTAGGACAGCTAGCGCCAGCTAGCTGTATTACAATACAGTCCGCTTATTCCACTTTTTGTATTAACATTTTAGTATTGAGTAAATACAAGTTCAGTTCGTATTTCAAAAACAAGTGTTTCATTTCATATAAAAAATTCCAGTATTCAAGGCCCGTCATGCGCGCCGCCAACACCTACCCCAACTACGAAGAGGGTCGGTCGTCAGTCGACAATGAATTCCAAGTATGTACAAAGCGCATTTTTCTGTACATAGAATATGTTGCCGCCGGAATGTATTTTTCTTGCTATTAACTCATTTACCACAGGAATACCAAGGTATATTTCACGAGGGCTGGTTTGGAATGACAATTGACTTGTTTGTTATTTGGATGCGAACCTAATTGGGATCCAGTCTAGAGTACCTGTAAGTGATAGAGTACATAATAATGCTAATAATATTATAAATGCGTAAGATACTTTGTTTGTTCGCTTTGCTTTCACGCGTGAACATTCAAACTGATTGAACTGAAATTTTACATGGACATTCTTAGGGTCCCTAGTACAAATATAGGCCTCACTGGTCTTGAAAGTGGCGAAATGCCCATCTTAGTCTCTACAGGTTCGAAATATTAATTGAAAGAGCATGTTAAATGTAATCAACTGTTCTGTGTAAACATCGTTTTATTGACAGCAAAAATATTTTTTCAATAATGTAATTGTTGAGAGAGTAGCGGTTAATAATATAAACGTTAATTTTTCTCAGTAAAAATGCTTTAATTATTTGTCTAGTTTTATTAACGTTGTATACATTAGTGTTGAAGTTAAAGTTATAATGAATAGTGCGATTCCTTTCACTAAGACGACAGCGTTTTAGTACAATAAGGGTGCTCAGAAGTTGACATCACAGACCCGTGGTTATACACGCCGTCATTACAGCGGCAGCACGTTTACAAAGAGACAATTACGTTCATAAACATATGCACATAAGTAAACTGTGGGAACGGATTACCATGTAAAATCTCGTTTTCGTCTATTCATAACTATCACAAACACTTCCCTGTCAGCTGTACTGTCTAGTAGTTTAACATGACAAGCTTGCTCAGTAGTAGATTAGTCACGGTAACCGTCATCACAGCGGCAGCAGGTCCGCAGTCTAGTAGTTTAACATTACAAGCTTGCTCAGTAGTAGATTAGTCACGGTAACCGTCATCACAGCGGCAGCAGGTCCGCAGTCTAGTAGTTTAACATGACAAGCTTGCTCAGTAGTAGACTAGTCACGGTAACCCTCATCACAGCGGCAGCATGTCCGCAGTCTAGTAGTTTAACATGACAAGCTTGCTCAGTAGTAGACTAATCACGGTAACCGTCATCACAGCGGCAGCAGGTCCGCAGTCTAGTAGTTTAACATTACAAGCTTGCTCAGTAGTAGATTAGTCACGGTAACCGTCATCACAGCGGCAGCAGGTCCGCAATCTAGTAGTTTAACATGACAAGCTTGCTCAGTAGTAGACTAGTCACGGTAACCCTCATCACAGCGGCAGCAGGTCCGCAGTCTAGTAGTTTAACATGACAAGCTTGCTCAGTAGTAGACTAGTCACGGTAACCGTCATCACAGCGGCAGCAGGTCCGCAGTCTAGTAGTTTAACATGACAAGCTTGCTCAGTAGTAGACTAGTCACGGTAACCCTCATCACAGCGGCAGCAGGTCCCAGAGAGTAACAAGTTTAAAATGCAAATGATAAGTTCAGCATGCGAATTCACGTCCCGCTCAGTGCAACATCGGAAGTCTTAATTTATAAATGTACACTGTGGGAACAGATTATCAGCACATGAAAATCGACCTTCCCTCCAACTATACATCCCTTTCCATCGAATTTAGGGGTTAAATTATTAAATGTCTCCTATCTGGATTTAATACGGCTTTTAACACACAATTATAAACGTTTTAGAATTTAGCTACCACGTTTACGTCATTTTAACTCTTCATTAAATTTACGCAAAAGTACAAAAAGGGCAATACGTCAAAATGCGATATTCAATGATATAACTCAAGAAGCCATACGTAATACTTCTGAATGAGTGTCTTATCTAATCCCCTGCCAAAGGTCGAAGGTTAATCAAACATTACATATGGCAAATCCCTTTAGGCGCTGCTTACCTTTACAAGCATTAAATATCCTATAATGTTTAACCTTTCGCTCTATTATGCGTAAGATTTTTTAGGATTATAAAAATAATTATTTGTGAAGTTCCGCTGGTATTTTTTGAAATTATAGGAGTACTGTTATTATTTAACTTCACAGTGAGGCTTAGCCGCATTAAATCTCGGCATTATAAGTACTACTTTTTTATTGGGATGAAAAAGCATCTCTTGCAATTTTGAATAAACGGAATTTTGTGTTTGTTTTCAGCCGTTTGATAGATTTACCAGTTGATAAGAACCATAAAATATTAAAGTGGAATTCTCAGTTTTGAATAAAAATAAGTTTTATATAATATTTAATTTACATAACGAAGGTACATATTTGGTTGGGTATTACTGATGTATATTATAAATAGCTACAGGGTTTAGAACTTACAAAACCTATACTAATAGAACAAAATTAAAAAATTACAATATTTGTAGATTAAATAAATCACAAAAACGCCCCTAAAAGCTATACTCTAAATTGTAAGGGGTTATTTACTTGCCCATAACTTCGTTCATTGCCACTGTGTTTCTATTAAATTCACCTTTAAAATGACATGTCACAAGACAGGATGTGCAATTTGAAATTGTAAAGTTATCCCTTTATATACCCCTTTGAAAAGGGGGGGGGATTTTTTATCCTCAAAACATCGAAAACAGAATTTTAATAAGTATGGTGAAGATTGTAAATCAATATCTAAAACCATTAGGTATATATCCAAGCGTATAAGGACTTCATTTATACCCTGTATATTAAAAACATTCATTGCATATACAGGGTGTAAAGAGAGTCCCGCACTGGCTTGATAATTCACGAACGATTATAGGCAAAGCAATAAAACGTGGCACATCATTATTGTACCTATAAAAGTATATTTGAATTAACTAGCATTTTTCATGTCAGGGGAAGGAATAAGAAGGAAATCAGGGAGCATAGGCAGAGTAGTACATCAAATTAAACGTCTCTATTAGTTTAATAAAATTACCATATACGACCTGAAAAGATTCACTATTTAAAAAATTATGCCGTTTTAAAGTTGGAAACATTTACAAAGCAGGTCCTGTTCTAGGTGATTTAATATTCTTGTCTTGGCTCAAGTTGTGAAAGTTAAACTTAGCAAATGAATACCGGACTTAAGATATAGTTTTTAAGGTAGTTAGTGATTCTTCACATCAAATGGAGGATGGTCTACAAGGAGTTCAGCAAAAAAATGCACATCATTATAAAAGGGTTGTTTAACAGAGATGAATTATTAAGGAAAAAATCCGGTATATAATTATACCGGGACCTGGGACATATTTACTGCATGTTTATATCGAAAGTTCGGTGTAGCGCAAAGTCAAGCTGTTAATAGCGAATACACAGACATACACTGATGGAATTCAAATTTACAGCTGGTCAGAGCAAGTCCAATAAATATTTTTACGCTCTGCAAATCTAACTTGGATTTAAAATGAAAACCAACATATCCTTTGATGTTCTGACGGTTGGAGGATCAATCTCGTGTTCGACTGGTAGACTCTAGGATATGTAGTCTTTGCTATGTAGTTACAAACATATACCACGGCAATTAGTAAATAGTATTTATACCAGTGTGCTTTATTTTAATAAGTAAGCAATTACCTAAGTTATCATTAAATTTACTTCTTTGGACTTGTATTTTATCCGACGCTTTACTTATTTAAATGATTTTGGATATTATGATTTGATTACATGATTTTTACATGACTACTAAATATACATATTGTTACTTCGAAAAGTTACGTAATAAAACAAGTATAGTAACTTTTTAACAAGTAAGTATATGTCATATTTGTTTAGCAAACAGTTTAAAGTTTACAATAATTGTCAAAATACATTTTAGAAAACAACAAATTTAAGCGATAAGGTCAATGTAAAGAAACGGGTTGTATATTGTACAAAAACATATATTATTTAAACAAGACCTTTTGGCTCAACCACACCACCTGGTTATTGAAAGCTTAAAATTTAACCACAAACTAACTAGTAGTGCAACACCAACAAGAGTTTAGTTATAACTTAGCTTAACTTTCAGTTTTATGTCAATAACATCGAAAAAGCATACAGATTTTGGAGCTTTTCAACTACACAGTAACATTAAACCCTCATAGCTCAGAAACTTGTGCTGCGTTAGAAACGAAATTTAATACAAGAAACATATTTAATTATGTAATTTTAGAATTCAAGAGATATGTAAAAATATGTTATAAACTTCATATGAAAAAAGGTTATAAAATTATCTTTTTAACTATCTTTTTGACCCAGAGGGAAGAACTCTGGCAGCCCTACCTCAAGCAGCTTTTAGCTTCTGGAAGATCAGGAGTCCTGAAAGATCTTGGCCTCTGGCATCTTTCAGGACTCCCGACCAAAGAAAGCTCAGGGGCAATGACGTCAATTGGAGATTCCACCTTCAGGACGGTATCGACCTCCGATAGGTCCCGGCATCTAGGAGCTCCCACGCTCTATCAGACCCCGACCTCGGCTATCTGCTGGCCAGAGGAAGTCCCTCCCTTGAAAAGTCCCTGGCAATTCCTCCTCTGTGTGACAGTTAAATATGGTAATTGTTATTTTAGAATTATTCCGCTCTTAAAGCGAGTGTGTATTACAACGATGGTTGCTATGTTAAAGAGCTGAGAGTTGTGTTAATATTGTAATGCTTTTGGGTTTCCTTTGAATGTAGTACATATATAAGTTAAGTAGCGTAGTTGTGAGGTAATCATTTTGTATGTGTGTTGTATCCTATGTATTTATTGTATATTATGTACAAATGGGAGAGTATTTATGCTTTAGACGAAAGCGATATGGATTATTGTGCATTTCAAAGGGCGGGAGTGCTTTTATTGAACTGGGATTATTTGACTTCTCTGCCTCTTCATACTTGAGGTTGACCTATACGGTAGTTTAAAATTTTAGTCATGGAAAATACATAGAACTGTTGCTTTAAGTTGATCAACTGTCTTCTTCAATGTGTAAAGAAATTACCTGATCCAAGGAAGTTCAAATCTCAAATCTGTAAATTATTCATACAAATTTTAAAATACAGTTGAAAAATTCATAAAATGTTGTCTAAATTGAAGACTAAATTCTAAAATTCCTAAAAAATACTGATGTAAGAACCTATGACTAACTTGAGTGAGGTTAGGATGTAAGTTAGAACGTAAGTAAGATTGTGAATGAGGTTAAAAGTGTAAATGTCTACAATACGATTGATTGAGTTGCAATATAAACATTTTTATTGTGCAATACAGTTAGTTATTTAAGACAATTTTGTATACTTTTTTGTAGTACACAGATTCTAAGCATTTCTTGAAAATAGGATTTAATATTTGCAATATAAAATTAAGATTATTTTAACAATTTTATAAGTTTATTCCTCTTCGTCTGCACACGAAGACAAAAAAATAACCTGATGGTTACATTAGTTTACTACGTTCACTCATCAATAACCGAATGGTCTATCTAAAACCTAAATTGGTGAATGGATGTGTATTGGTTAGATTGTTTTGTAAATGGAATTTAATTTTAAACAAACCTAGTCAAAAGTGACGAAGTCTTTATTCTATAGGCCTATTCAACATATCACCGCGATCCATAGTGCGTATACCTAGTTATAGGGAATAACAAGGTTTAACTAAAGTCTCAAGTTAGGTCAACGCGTAGATGAATTCATAAACACAAGCATTAATAAATGAGAAATGCGCTAAATGGTCTCAGACTCAATTTCCGTGGCCGTAGTTCACAAGAATATACTTTATAAGATTATATGAGTTCAACCATTTATATTAAATTAGATTACATTCGAATTTGATTGTTCACTAACAACCGTTCCTAATAGAAGCATAAATATCCACAAATATCAAGTTGAAGAAGCACCCACGTGTTATATAAAATTAAGCTTCGCTTGTGTTTTGAAACATATTAACAATCTGGAAACATCACATACGAGCAAACAAGGTTTGGTTTGTACAAACTGAGTTAAGAACATTCTTATCTCATGTTATTTATCTAACCGCTGACTTTATCGCCAACCACTCAACATAATCGACAAGATAAACACACACACGCATGGTTACTGACACAAAGTAACTCCGCTCCCTGTTGCTAGTTATGCTAACGAAATTATCTATTGACTTTAGCTTATAAATAGATACTTGAAATATAACCTCCCCGATTCTAGTAGTTTAAAATTACCGGCACTGAGTCTAAATTTTACGTGTATTTTTCTGATAACTTCCTTTACACCTTTCGTTGTTCGGAACTCTGCACTGCATATACATAATTTAAGGAAATAATTTTTGGTTGTTCAATAAAGTTCCCATTTAGTTCAAACTATTAACTTTAGAGTACATTGTTTAATTGTATGAATGTTTAAATATGCATCTTAGAGTGCTAGTGGGAATAATTGTTGTAGTTATTCAGATTCTTGTTACAAAGCTACTGCAGATGGAGCATTTAAGGACCTTACCCAAGATTTATTAAGTTTTCTAATGAGTGAAATTTCGCAAAAATTTACCTTATTGTTTAACCAATTATACCCAACATTAAGTTTAGGAGTAAATCATATATATATATATACATGGCACTACACTGAATATACCTCTTTCTCAAAGATACGAGTATTTCGTTGAGGACATCCGAACATCTTGCAGATACCACGATGTTCCTGTGATGGGAACTCCTAGAACCAAGCAAGATTTCACATATTCTAGAACAATCAATAATTTCAAAATTTGACACTAATCTCTCATCATTGCCGCGTTTTACATTACATAATTGGTTAAGTAACGATGAGAGATAAGACCACGTGATCACTCTATACTTCTGAGAAGCGAATTGCTTGGACTCGGCTTGTAATGTGAAAGAAGATTTATATATATATATATATATATATATATATATATATATATATATATATTTATAAGAAGAACCTACGGGAGAAGTCTTAGTAATGCGGAATTTAGAGTGAGGACAGGAATCGCTATCTCGACTGAATCTGCTCCCTCAAAACCTAGGATTGGTAATACGTTTACGACATACGTCATTGTGCAGCTTCATTATCTGTGCTGCTTGGTCTGTGTACATGAACACCTGTTTGACACAAAAGGATGTCTTAAAACCGACATGGTCTTTAGTTGAGAATCTGTATCATTACTGGCTGGACGAGAAACCTTCTCACCCTAGAGCTAAATAATACATTCTACAGATAAGACGCTCAATATTATAATTCTCAGCCAAAATGTTGTTTTGTGACATGACCCTGGATCCACAAGACACCTAAGATAATTCTATGGAAAGCGATATTTGCCTTTGGCAGTCAACAACTGTAGTGAAACATTAGCTATTTTGGAACATATTTTAGTAAATAAAACAGGATTTTCCATTAATAAATCTATAAAAATACAAAGAGTACGAGGAAGTTGTGAACTAAACCACATGACAAATTTGTCCGAATCGGCACATTTGTTTAGTCACAACCGTTGCTTACATTAAGACACGTAAGGACGGACATTACCTACTTATTTTGAACCGATGAACCGAAAAATGAATATTTTCAGTAGAAGTAAAAATAAGTTATTTTAAATTTCACATACAGTATGGACGGAAATGAAAGTTAATATTACGGTCAACGCTACTGACACAACTGCAAAGATCCACTTCCGACAGTCACCTTGTGCTTGACATTTCATTTAACACAAGCATTCAAACGGTGTGGCAGCGGCATTATCCAGGAGCCACTACAACTTTATATCTAAATGTTACTAAATGTTTTGGCCTGTTATAATAATCGTTGACGATGTTTTTAACCTTCCTTCTAACTGCTTATACATGTTATATTAATTAACTAAGGTTTACACCTTCTTACACGTACGCATACACATACTCAATTACAGTTCTTTTTAACTTGCTTTCCTTATAATACGGATTAAGTATACAAATTAACATACTTTTACATAGAATATAGTCATATAGATGTTGATAAACAGCCGAAATAAGCCATAGTGAGTAGTTACGTAAACTACTAAATTATAGATTTCCTGTGCTATGTACTAAATTATAACCTGGACCACGCAGACACAAAATTTTGGATACTTTACTCTGAACAAGTAACGAACGTAACATATAGTTATGTAAACACTGGCCAAAAATCATTTGATTAGCATTTATTTGGGAGATTCTTTTAATTTATGATACGGAAATAACAATTAATTTATTAACTTTAACAAAGTACAATTTTGTAGGCTTGTGTGT